>NW_027327070.1:0-22423 GCF_047675955.1 Chlorocebus sabaeus | reverse complement strand
AAGGAAATATCTTCCGTTCAAAACTGGAAAGAAGCTTTCTGAGAAACTGCTCTGTGTTCTGTTAATTCATCTCACAGAGTTACATCTTTCCCTTCAAGAAGCCTTTCGCTAAGGCTGTTCTTGTGGAATTGGCAAAGGGATATTTGGAAGCCCATAGAGGGCTATGGTGAAAAAGGAAATATCTTCCGTTCAAAACTGGAAAGAAGCTTTCTGAGAAACTGCTCTGTGTTCTGTTAATTCATCTCACAGAGTTACATCTTTCCCTTCAAGAAGCCTTTCGCTAAGGCTGTTCTTGTGGAATTGGCAAAGGGATATTTGGAAGCCCATAGAGGGCTATGGTGAAAAAGGAAATATCTTCCGTTCAAAACTGGAAAGAAGCTTTCTGAGAAACTGCTCTGTGTTCTGTTAATTCATCTCACAGAGTTACATCTTTCCCTTCAAGAAGCCTTTCGCTAAGGCTGTTCTTGTGGAATTGGCAAAGGATATTTGGAAGCCCATAGAGGGCTATGGTGAAAAAGGAAATATCTTCCGTTCAAAACTGGAAAGAAGCTTTCTGAGAAACTGCTCTGTGTTCT
This sequence comes from Chlorocebus sabaeus, assembly GCF_047675955.1. NCBI lineage: Eukaryota > Metazoa > Chordata > Mammalia > Primates > Cercopithecidae > Chlorocebus > Chlorocebus sabaeus. Next base: position 21,848 of record NW_027327070.1, on the reverse strand, counting down.
GTGAATTCATCTCACAGAGTTACATCTTTCCCTTCAAGAAGCCTTTCGCTAAGGCTGTTCTTGTGGAATTGGCAAAGGGATATTTGGAAGCCCTTAGAGGGCTATGGTGAAAAAGGAAATATCTTCCGTTCAAAACTGGAAAGAAGCTTTCTGAGAAACTGCTCTGTGTTCTGTTAATTCATCTCACAGAGTTACATCTTTCCCTTCAAGAAGCCTTTCGCTAAGGCTGTTCTTGTGGAATTGGCAAAGGGATATTTGGAAGCCCATAGAGGGCTATGGTGAAAAAGGAAATATCTTCCGTTCAAAACTGGAAAGAAGCTTTCTGAGAAACTGCTCTGTGTTCTGTGAATTCATCTCACAGAGTTACATCTTTCCCTTCAAGAAGCCTTTCGCTAAGGCTGTTCTTGTGGAATTGGCAAAGGGATATTTGGAAGCCCATAGAGGGCTATGGTGAAAAAGGAAATATCTTCCGTTCAAAACTGGAAAGAAGCTTTCTGAGAAACTGCTCTGTGTTCTGTGAATTCATCTCACAGAGTTACATCTTTCCCTTCAAGAAGCCTTTCGCTAAGGCTGTTCTTGTGGAATTGGCAAAGGGATATTTGGAAGCCCATAGAGGGCTATGGTGAAAAAGGAAATATCTTCCGTTCAAAACTGGAAAGAAGCCTTCTGAGAAACTGCTCTGTGTTCTGTTAATTCATCTCACAGAGTTACATCTTTCCCTTCAAGAAGCCTTTCGCTAAGGCTGTTCTTGTGGAATTGGCAAAGGGATATTTGGAAGCCCATAGAGGGCTATGGTGAAAAAGGAAATATCTTCCGTTCAAAACTGGAAAGAAGCTTTCTGAGAAACTGCTCTGTGTTCTGTGAATTCATCTCACAGAGTTACATCTTTCCCTTCAAGAAGCCTTTCGCTAAGGCTGTTCTTGTGGAATTGGCAAAGGGATATTTGGAAGCCCTTAGAGGGCTATGGTGAAAAAGGAAATATCTTCCGTTCAAAACTGGAAAGAAGCTTTCTGAGAAACTGCTCTGTGTTCTGTTAATTCATCTCACAGAGTTACATCTTTCCCTTCAAGAAGCCTTTCGCTAAGGCTGTTCTTGTGGAATTGGCAAAGGGATATTTGGAAGCCCATAGAGGGCTATGGTGAAAAAGGAAATATCTTCCGTTCAAAACTGGAAAGAAGCTTTCTGAGAAACTGCTCTGTGTTCTGTGAATTCATCTCACAGAGTTACATCTTTCCCTTCAAGAAGCCTTTCGCTAAGGCTGTTCTTGTGGAATTGGCAAAGGGATATTTGGAAGCCCATAGAGGGCTATGGTGAAAAAGGAAATATCTTCCGTTCAAAACTGGAAAGAAGCTTTCTGAGAAACTGCTCTGTGTTCTGTTAATTCATCTCACAGAGTTACATCTTTCCCTTCAAGAAGCCTTTCGCTAAGGCTGTTCTTGTGGAATTGGCAAAGGGATATTTGGAAGCCCATAGAGGGCTATGGTGAAAAAGGAAATATCTTCCGTTCAAAACTGGAAAGAAGCTTTCTGAGAAACTGCTCTGTGTTCTGTTAATTCATCTCACAGAGTTACATCTTTCCCTTCAAGAAGCCTTTCGCTAAGGCTGTTCTTGTGGAATTGGCAAAGGGATATTTGGAAGCCCATAGAGGGCTATGGTGAAAAAGGAAATATCTTCCGTTCAAAACTGGAAAGAAGCTTTCTGAGAAACTGCTCTGTGTTCTGTTAATTCATCTCACAGAGTTACATCTTTCCCTTCAAGAAGCCTTTCGCTAAGGCTGTTCTTGTGGAATTGGCAAAGGGATATTTGGAAGCCCATAGAGGGCTATGGTGAAAAAGGAAATATCTTCCGTTCAAAACTGGAAAGAAGCTTTCTGAGAAACTGCTCTGTGTTCTGTGAATTCATCTCACAGAGTTACATCTTTCCCTTCAAGAAGCCTTTCGCTAAGGCTGTTCTTGTGGAATTGGCAAAGGGATATTTGGAAGCCCATAGAGGGCTATGGTGAAAAAGGAAATATCTTCCGTTCAAAACTGGAAAGAAGCTTTCTGAGAAACTGCTCTGTGTTCTGTTAATTCATCTCACAGAGTTACATCTTTCCCTTCAAGAAGCCTTTCGCTAAGGCTGTTCTTGTGGAATTGGCAAAGGGATATTTGGAAGCCCATAGAGGGCTATGGTGAAAAAGGAAATATCTTCCGTTCAAAACTGGAAAGAAGCTTTCTGAGAAACTGCTCTGTGTTCTGTTAATTCATCTCACAGAGTTACATCTTTCCCTTCAAGAAGCCTTTCGCTAAGGCTGTTCTTGTGGAATTGGCAAAGGGATATTTGGAAGCCCATAGAGGGCTATGGTGAAAAAGGAAATATCTTCCGTTCAAAACTGGAAAGAAGCTTTCTGAGAAACTGCTCTGTGTTCTGTTAATTCATCTCACAGAGTTACATCTTTCCCTTCAAGAAGCCTTTCGCTAAGGCTGTTCTTGTGGAATTGGCAAAGGGATATTTGGAAGCCCATAGAGGGCTATGGTGAAAAAGGAAATATCTTCCGTTCAAAACTGGAAACAAGCTTTCTGAGAAACTGCTCTGTGTTCTGTTAATTCATCTCACAGAGTTACATCTTTCCCTTCAAGAAGCCTTTCGCTAAGGCTGTTCTTGTGGAATTGGCAAAGGGATATTTGGAAGCCCATAGAGGGGCTATGGTGAAAAAGGAAATATCTTCCGTTCAAAAACTGGAAAGAAGCTTTCTGAGAAACTGCTCTGTGTTCTGTTAATTCATCTCACAGAGTTACATCTTTCCCTTCAAGAAGCCTTTCGCTAAGGCTGTTCTTGTGGAATTGGCAAAGGGATATTTGGAAGCCCATAGAGGGCTATGGTGAAAAAGGAAATATCTTCCGTTCAAAACTGGAAAGAAGCTTTCTGAGAAACTGCTCTGTGTTCTGTTAATTCATCTCACAGAGTTACATCTTTCCCTTCAAGAAGCCTTTCGCTAAGGCTGTTCTTGTGGAATTGGCAAAGGGATATTTGGAAGCCCATAGAGGGCTAAGGTGAAAAAGGAAATATCTTCCGTTCAAAACTGGAAAGAAGCTTTCTGAGAAACTGCTCTGTGTTCTGTTAATTCATCTCACAGAGTTACATCTTTCCCTTCAAGAAGCCTTTCGCTAAGGCTGTTCTTGTGGAATTGGCAAAGGGATATTTGGAAGCCCATAGAGGGCTATGGTGAAAAAGGAAATATCTTCCGTTCAAAACTGGAAAGAAGCTTTCTGAGAAACTGCTCTGTGTTCTGTTAATTCATCTCACAGAGTTACATCTTTCCCTTCAAGAAGCCTTTCGCTAAGGCTGTTCTTGTGGAATTGGCAAAGGGATATTTGGAAGCCCATAGAGGGCTATGGTGAAAAAGGAAATATCTTCCGTTCAAAACTGGAAAGAAGCTTTCTGAGAAACTGCTCTGTGATCTGTTAATTCATCTCACAGAGTTACATCTTTCCCTTCAAGAAGCCTTTCGCTAAGGCTGTTCTTGTGGAATTGGCAAAGGGATATTTGGAAGCCCATAGAGGGCTATGGTGAAAAAGGAAATATCTTCCGTTCAAAACTGGAAAGAAGCTTTCTGAGAAACTGCTCTGTGTTCTGTTAATTCATCTCACAGAGTTACATCTTTCCCTTCAAGAAGCCTTTCGCTAAGGCTGTTCTTGTGGAATTGGCAAAGGGATATTTGGAAGCCCATAGAGGGCTATGGTGAAAAAGGAAATATCTTCCGTTCAAAACTGGAAACAAGCTTTCTGAGAAACTGCTCTGTGTTCTGTTAATTCATCTCACAGAGTTACATCTTTCCCTTCAAGAAGCCTTTCGCTAAGGCTGTTCTTGTGGAATTGGCAAAGGGATATTTGGAAGCCCATAGAGGGCTATGGTGAAAAAGGAAATATCTTCCGTTCAAAACTGGAAAGAAGCTTTCTGAGAAACTGCTCTGTGTTCTGTTAATTCATCTCACAGAGTTACATCTTTCCCTTCAAGAAGCCTTTCGCTAAGGCTGTTCTTGTGGAATTGGCAAAGGGATATTTGGAAGCCCATAGAGGGCTATGGTGAAAAAGGAAATATCTTCCGTTCAAAACTGGAAAGAAGCTTTCTGAGAAACTGCTCTGTGTTCTGTTAATTCATCTCACAGAGTTACATCTTTCCCTTCAAGAAGCCTTTCGCTAAGGCTGTTCTTGTGGAATTGGCAAAGGGATATTTGGAAGCCCATAGAGGGCTATGGTGAAAAAGGAAATATCTTCCGTTCAAAACTGGAAAGAAGCTTTCTGAGAAACTGCTCTGTGTTCTGTTAATTCATCTCACAGAGTTACATCTTTCCCTTCAAGAAGCCTTTCGCTAAGGCTGTTCTTGTGGAATTGGCAAAGGGATATTTGGAAGCCCATAGAGGGCTATGGTGAAAAAGGAAATATCTTCCGTTCAAAACTGGAAAGAAGCTTTCTGAGAAACTGCTCTGTGTTCTGTGAATTCATCTCACAGAGTTACATCTTTCCCTTCAAGAAGCCTTTCGCTAAGGCTGTTCTTGTGGAATTGGCAAAGGGATATTTGGAAGCCCTTAGAGGGCTATGGTGAAAAAGGAAATATCTTCCGTTCAAAACTGGAAAGAAGCTTTCTGAGAAACTGCTCTGTGTTCTGTTAATTCATCTCACAGAGTTACATCTTTCCCTTCAAGAAGCCTTTCGCTAAGGCTGTTCTTGTGGAATTGGCAAAGGGATATTTGGAAGCCCATAGAGGGCTATGGTGAAAAAGGAAATATCTTCCGTTCAAAACTGGAAAGAAGCTTTCTGAGAAACTGCTCTGTGTTCTGTGAATTCATCTCACAGAGTTACATCTTTCCCTTCAAGAAGCCTTTCGCTAAGGCTGTTCTTGTGGAATTGGCAAAGGGATATTTGGAAGCCCATAGAGGGCTATGGTGAAAAAGGAAATATCTTCCGTTCAAAACTGGAAAGAAGCTTTCTGAGAAACTGCTCTGTGTTCTGTGAATTCATCTCACAGAGTTACATCTTTCCCTTCAAGAAGCCTTTCGCTAAGGCTGTTCTTGTGGAATTGGCAAAGGGATATTTGGAAGCCCATAGAGGGCTATGGTGAAAAAGGAAATATCTTCCGTTCAAAACTGGAAAGAAGCCTTCTGAGAAACTGCTCTGTGTTCTGTTAATTCATCTCACAGAGTTACATCTTTCCCTTCAAGAAGCCTTTCGCTAAGGCTGTTCTTGTGGAATTGGCAAAGGGATATTTGGAAGCCCATAGAGGGCTATGGTGAAAAAGGAAATATCTTCCGTTCAAAACTGGAAAGAAGCTTTCTGAGAAACTGCTCTGTGTTCTGTGAATTCATCTCACAGAGTTACATCTTTCCCTTCAAGAAGCCTTTCGCTAAGGCTGTTCTTGTGGAATTGGCAAAGGGATATTTGGAAGCCCTTAGAGGGCTATGGTGAAAAAGGAAATATCTTCCGTTCAAAACTGGAAAGAAGCTTTCTGAGAAACTGCTCTGTGTTCTGTTAATTCATCTCACAGAGTTACATCTTTCCCTTCAAGAAGCCTTTCGCTAAGGCTGTTCTTGTGGAATTGGCAAAGGGATATTTGGAAGCCCATAGAGGGCTATGGTGAAAAAGGAAATATCTTCCGTTCAAAACTGGAAAGAAGCTTTCTGAGAAACTGCTCTGTGTTCTGTGAATTCATCTCACAGAGTTACATCTTTCCCTTCAAGAAGCCTTTCGCTAAGGCTGTTCTTGTGGAATTGGCAAAGGGATATTTGGAAGCCCATAGAGGGCTATGGTGAAAAAGGAAATATCTTCCGTTCAAAACTGGAAAGAAGCTTTCTGAGAAACTGCTCTGTGTTCTGTTAATTCATCTCACAGAGTTACATCTTTCCCTTCAAGAAGCCTTTCGCTAAGGCTGTTCTTGTGGAATTGGCAAAGGGATATTTGGAAGCCCATAGAGGGCTATGGTGAAAAAGGAAATATCTTCCGTTCAAAACTGGAAAGAAGCTTTCTGAGAAACTGCTCTGTGTTCTGTTAATTCATCTCACAGAGTTACATCTTTCCCTTCAAGAAGCCTTTCGCTAAGGCTGTTCTTGTGGAATTGGCAAAGGGATATTTGGAAGCCCATAGAGGGCTATGGTGAAAAAGGAAATATCTTCCGTTCAAAACTGGAAAGAAGCTTTCTGAGAAACTGCTCTGTGTTCTGTTAATTCATCTCACAGAGTTACATCTTTCCCTTCAAGAAGCCTTTCGCTAAGGCTGTTCTTGTGGAATTGGCAAAGGGATATTTGGAAGCCCATAGAGGGCTATGGTGAAAAAGGAAATATCTTCCGTTCAAAACTGGAAAGAAGCTTTCTGAGAAACTGCTCTGTGTTCTGTGAATTCATCTCACAGAGTTACATCTTTCCCTTCAAGAAGCCTTTCGCTAAGGCTGTTCTTGTGGAATTGGCAAAGGGATATTTGGAAGCCCATAGAGGGCTATGGTGAAAAAGGAAATATCTTCCGTTCAAAACTGGAAAGAAGCTTTCTGAGAAACTGCTCTGTGTTCTGTTAATTCATCTCACAGAGTTACATCTTTCCCTTCAAGAAGCCTTTCGCTAAGGCTGTTCTTGTGGAATTGGCAAAGGGATATTTGGAAGCCCATAGAGGGCTATGGTGAAAAAGGAAATATCTTCCGTTCAAAACTGGAAAGAAGCTTTCTGAGAAACTGCTCTGTGTTCTGTTAATTCATCTCACAGAGTTACATCTTTCCCTTCAAGAAGCCTTTCGCTAAGGCTGTTCTTGTGGAATTGGCAAAGGGATATTTGGAAGCCCATAGAGGGCTATGGTGAAAAAGGAAATATCTTCCGTTCAAAACTGGAAAGAAGCTTTCTGAGAAACTGCTCTGTGTTCTGTTAATTCATCTCACAGAGTTACATCTTTCCCTTCAAGAAGCCTTTCGCTAAGGCTGTTCTTGTGGAATTGGCAAAGGGATATTTGGAAGCCCATAGAGGGCTATGGTGAAAAAGGAAATATCTTCCGTTCAAAACTGGAAACAAGCTTTCTGAGAAACTGCTCTGTGTTCTGTTAATTCATCTCACAGAGTTACATCTTTCCCTTCAAGAAGCCTTTCGCTAAGGCTGTTCTTGTGGAATTGGCAAAGGGATATTTGGAAGCCCATAGAGGGCTATGGTGAAAAAGGAAATATCTTCCGTTCAAAACTGGAAAGAAGCTTTCTGAGAAACTGCTCTGTGTTCTGTTAATTCATCTCACAGAGTTACATCTTTCCCTTCAAGAAGCCTTTCGCTAAGGCTGTTCTTGTGGAATTGGCAAAGGGATATTTGGAAGCCCATAGAGGGCTATGGTGAAAAAGGAAATATCTTCCGTTCAAAACTGGAAAGAAGCTTTCTGAGAAACTGCTCTGTGTTCTGTTAATTCATCTCACAGAGTTACAGCTTTCCCTTCAAGAAGCCTTTCGCTAAGGCTGTTCTTGTGGAATTGGCAAAGGGATATTTGGAAGCCCATAGAGGGCTATGGTGAAAAAGGAAATATCTTCCGTTCAAAACTGGAAAGAAGCTTTCTGAGAAACTGCTCTGTGTTCTGTTAATTCATCTCACAGAGTTACATCTTTCCCTTCAAGAAGCCTTTCGCTAAGGCTGTTCTTGTGGAATTGGCAAAGGGATATTTGGAAGCCCATAGAGGGCTATGGTGAAAAAGGAAATATCTTCCGTTCAAAACTGGAAAGAAGCTTTCTGAGAAACTGCTCTGTGTTCTGTTAATTCATCTCACAGAGTTACATCTTTCCCTTCAAGAAGCCTTTCGCTAAGGCTGTTCTTGTGGAATTGGCAAAGGGATATTTGGAAGCCCATAGAGGGCTATGGTGAAAAAGGAAATATCTTCCGTTCAAAACTGGAAAGAAGCTTTCTGAGAAACTGCTCTGTGTTCTGTGAATTCATCTCACAGAGTTACATCTTTCCCTTCAAGAAGCCTTTCGCTAAGGCTGTTCTTGTGGAATTGGCAAAGGGATATTTGGAAGCCCATAGAGGGCTATGGTGAAAAAGGAAATATCTTCCGTTCAAAACTGGAAAGAAGCTTTCTGAGAAACTGCTCTGTGTTCTGTTAATTCATCTCACAGAGTTACATCTTTCCCTTCAAGAAGCCTTTCGCTAAGGCTGTTCTTGTGGAATTGGCAAAGGGATATTTGGAAGCCCTTAGAGGACTATGGTGAAAAAGGAAATATCTTCCGTTCAAAACTGGAAAGAAGCTTTCTGAGAAACTGCTCTGTGTTCTGTTAATTCATCTCACAGAGTTACATCTTCCCCTTCAAGAAGCCTTTCGCTAAGGCTGTTCTTGTGGAATTGGCAAAGGGATATTTGGAAGCCCATAGAGGGCTATGGTGAAAAAGGAAATATCTTCCGTTCAAAACTGGAAAGAAGCTTTCTGAGAAACTGCTCTGTGTTCTGTTAATTCATCTCACAGAGTTACATCTTTCCCTTCAAGAAGCCTTTCGCTAAGGCTGTTCTTGTGGAATTGGCAAAGGGATATTTGGAAGCCCATAGAGGGCTATGGTGAAAAAGGAAATATCTTCCGTTCAAAACTGGAAAGAAGCTTTCTGAGAAACTGCTCTGTGTTCTGTTAATTCATCTCACAGAGTTACATCTTTCCCTTCAAGAAGCCTTTCGCTAAGGCTGTTCTTGTGGAATTGGCAAAGGGATATTTGGAAGCCCATAGAGGGCTATGGTGAAAAAGGAAATATCTTCCGTTCAAAACTGGAAAGAAGCTTTCTGAGAAACTGCTCTGTGTTCTGTGAATTCATCTCACAGAGTTACATCTTTCCCTTCAAGAAGCCTTTCGCTAAGGCTGTTCTTGTGGAATTGGCAAAGGGATATTTGGAAGCCCATAGAGGGCTATGGTGAAAAAGGAAATATCTTCCGTTCAAAACTGGAAAGAAGCTTTCTGAGAAACTGCTCTGTGTTCTGTGAATTCATCTCACAGAGTTACATCTTTCCCTTCAAGAAGCCTTTCGCTAAGGCTGTTCTTGTGGAATTGGCAAAGGGATATTTGGAAGCCCTTAGAGGGCTATGGTGAAAAAGGAAATATCTTCCGTTCAAAACTGGAAAGAAGCTTTCTGAGAAACTGCTCTGTGTTCTGTTAATTCATCTCACAGAGTTACATCTTTCCCTTCAAGAAGCCTTTCGCTAAGGCTGTTCTTGTGGAATTGGCAAAGGGATATTTGGAAGCCCATAGAGGGCTATGGTGAAAAAGGAAATATCTTCCGTTCAAAACTGGAAAGAAGCTTTCTGAGAAACTGCTCTGTGTTCTGTTAATTCATCTCACAGAGTTACATCTTTCCCTTCAAGAAGCCTTTCGCTAAGGCTGTTCTTGTGGAATTGGCAAAGGGATATTTGGAAGCCCATAGAGGGCTATGGTGAAAAAGGAAATATCTTCCGTTCAAAACTGGAAACAAGCTTTCTGAGAAACTGCTCTGTGTTCTGTTAATTCATCTCACAGAGTTACATCTTTCCCTTCAAGAAGCCTTTCGCTAAGGCTGTTCTTGTGGAATTGGCAAAGGGATATTTGGAAGCCCATAGAGGGCTATGGTGAAAAAGGAAATATCTTCCGTTCAAAACTGGAAAGAAGCTTTCTGAGAAACTGCTCTGTGTTCTGTTAATTCATCTCACAGAGTTACATCTTTCCCTTCAAGAAGCCTTTCGCTAAGGCTGTTCTTGTGGAATTGGCAAAGGGATATTTGGAAGCCCATAGAGGGCTATGGTGAAAAAGGAAATATCTTCCGTTCAAAACTGGAAAGAAGCTTTCTGAGAAACTGCTCTGTGTTCTGTGAATTCATCTCACAGAGTTACATCTTTCCCTTCAAGAAGCCTTTCGCTAAGGCTGTTCTTGTGGAATTGGCAAAGGGATATTTGGAAGCCCATAGAGGGCTATGGTGAAAAAGGAAATATCTTCCGTTCAAAACTGGAAACAAGCTTTCTGAGAAACTGCTCTGTGTTCTGTTAATTCATCTCACAGAGTTACATCTTTCCCTTCAAGAAGCCTTTCGCTAAGGCTGTTCTTGTGGAATTGGCAAAGGGATATTTGGAAGCCCATAGAGGGCTATGATGAAAAAGGAAATATCTTCCGTTTAAAACTGGAAAGAAGCTTTCTGAGAAACTGCTCTGTGTTCTGATAATTCATCTCACAGAGTTACATCTTTCCCTTCAAGAAGCCTTTCGCTAAGGCTGTTCTTGTGGAATTGGCAAAGGGATATTTGGAAGCCCATAGAGGGCTATGGTGAAAAAGGAAATATCTTCCGTTCAAAACTGGAAAGAAGCTTTCTGAGAAACTGCTCTGTGTTCTGTTAATTCATCTCACAGAGTTACATCTTTCCCTTCAAGAAGCCTTTCGCTAAGGCTGTTCTTGTGGAATTGGCAAAGGGATATTTGGAAGCCCATAGAGGGCTATGGTGAAAAAGGAAATATCTTCCGTTCAAAACTGGAAAGAAGCTTTCTGAGAAACTGCTCTGTGTTCTGTTAATTCATCTCACAGAGTTACATCTTTCCCTTCAAGAAGCCTTTCGCTAAGGCTGTTCTTGTGGAATTGGCAAAGGGATATTTGGAAGCCCATAGAGGGCTATGGTGAAAAAGGAAATATCTTCCGTTCAAAACTGGAAACAAGCTTTCTGAGAAACTGCTCTGTGTTCTGTTAATTCATCTCACAGAGTTACATCTTTCCCTTCAAGAAGCCTTTCGCTAAGGCTGTTCTTGTGGAATTGGCAAAGGGATATTTGGAAGCCCATAGAGGGCTATGGTGAAAAAGGAAATATCTTCCGTTCAAAACTGGAAAGAAGCTTTCTGAGAAACTGCTCTGTGTTCTGTTAATTCATCTCACAGAGTTACATCTTTCCCTTCAAGAAGCCTTTCGCTAAGGCTGTTCTTGTGGAATTGGCAAAGGGATATTTGGAAGCCCATAGAGGGCTATGGTGAAAAAGGAAATATCTTCCGTTCAAAACTGGAAAGAAGCTTTCTGAGAAACTGCTCTGTGTTCTGTTAATTCATCTCACAGAGTTACAGCTTTCCCTTCAAGAAGCCTTTCGCTAAGGCTGTTCTTGTGGAATTGGCAAAGGGATATTTGGAAGCCCATAGAGGGCTATGGTGAAAAAGGAAATATCTTCCGTTCAAAACTGGAAAGAAGCTTTCTGAGAAACTGCTCTGTGTTCTGTTAATTCATCTCACAGAGTTACATCTTTCCCTTCAAGAAGCCTTTCGCTAAGGCTGTTCTTGTGGAATTGGCAAAGGGATATTTGGAAGCCCATAGAGGGCTATGGTGAAAAAGGAAATATCTTCCGTTCAAAACTGGAAAGAAGCTTTCTGAGAAACTGCTCTGTGTTCTGTTAATTCATCTCACAGAGTTACATCTTTCCCTTCAAGAAGCCTTTCGCTAAGGCTGTTCTTGTGGAATTGGCAAAGGGATATTTGGAAGCCCATAGAGGGCTATGGTGAAAAAGGAAATATCTTCCGTTCAAAACTGGAAAGAAGCTTTCTGAGAAACTGCTCTGTGTTCTGTGAATTCATCTCACAGAGTTACATCTTTCCCTTCAAGAAGCCTTTCGCTAAGGCTGTTCTTGTGGAATTGGCAAAGGGATATTTGGAAGCCCATAGAGGGCTATGGTGAAAAAGGAAATATCTTCCGTTCAAAACTGGAAAGAAGCTTTCTGAGAAACTGCTCTGTGTTCTGTTAATTCATCTCACAGAGTTACATCTTTCCCTTCAAGAAGCCTTTCGCTAAGGCTGTTCTTGTGGAATTGGCAAAGGGATATTTGGAAGCCCTTAGAGGGCTATGGTGAAAAAGGAAATATCTTCCGTTCAAAACTGGAAAGAAGCTTTCTGAGAAACTGCTCTGTGTTCTGTTAATTCATCTCACAGAGTTACATCTTCCCCTTCAAGAAGCCTTTCGCTAAGGCTGTTCTTGTGGAATTGGCAAAGGGATATTTGGAAGCCCATAGAGGGCTATGGTGAAAAAGGAAATATCTTCCGTTCAAAACTGGAAAGAAGCTTTCTGAGAAACTGCTCTGTGTTCTGTTAATTCATCTCACAGAGTTACATCTTTCCCTTCAAGAAGCCTTTCGCTAAGGCTGTTCTTGTGGAATTGGCAAAGGGATATTTGGAAGCCCATAGAGGGCTATGGTGAAAAAGGAAATATCTTCCGTTCAAAACTGGAAAGAAGCTTTCTGAGAAACTGCTCTGTGTTCTGTTAATTCATCTCACAGAGTTACATCTTTCCCTTCAAGAAGCCTTTCGCTAAGGCTGTTCTTGTGGAATTGGCAAAGGGATATTTGGAAGCCCATAGAGGGCTATGGTGAAAAAGGAAATATCTTCCGTTCAAAACTGGAAAGAAGCTTTCTGAGAAACTGCTCTGTGTTCTGTGAATTCATCTCACAGAGTTACATCTTTCCCTTCAAGAAGCCTTTCGCTAAGGCTGTTCTTGTGGAATTGGCAAAGGGATATTTGGAAGCCCATAGAGGGCTATGGTGAAAAAGGAAATATCTTCCGTTCAAAACTGGAAAGAAGCTTTCTGAGAAACTGCTCTGTGTTCTGTGAATTCATCTCACAGAGTTACATCTTTCCCTTCAAGAAGCCTTTCGCTAAGGCTGTTCTTGTGGAATTGGCAAAGGGATATTTGGAAGCCCTTAGAGGGCTATGGTGAAAAAGGAAATATCTTCCGTTCAAAACTGGAAAGAAGCTTTCTGAGAAACTGCTCTGTGTTCTGTTAATTCATCTCACAGAGTTACATCTTTCCCTTCAAGAAGCCTTTCGCTAAGGCTGTTCTTGTGGAATTGGCAAAGGGATATTTGGAAGCCCATAGAGGGCTATGGTGAAAAAGGAAATATCTTCCGTTCAAAACTGGAAAGAAGCTTTCTGAGAAACTGCTCTGTGTTCTGTTAATTCATCTCACAGAGTTACATCTTTCCCTTCAAGAAGCCTTTCGCTAAGGCTGTTCTTGTGGAATTGGCAAAGGGATATTTGGAAGCCCATAGAGGGCTATGGTGAAAAAGGAAATATCTTCCGTTCAAAACTGGAAAGAAGCTTTCTGAGAAACTGCTCTGTGTTCTGTGAATTCATCTCACAGAGTTACATCTTTCCCTTCAAGAAGCCTTTCGCTAAGGCTGTTCTTGTGGAATTGGCAAAGGGATATTTGGAAGCCCATAGAGGGCTATGGTGAAAAAGGAAATATCTTCCGTTCAAAACTGGAAAGAAGCTTTCTGAGAAACTGCTCTGTGTTCTGTTAATTCATCTCACAGAGTTACATCTTTCCCTTCAAGAAGCCTTTCGCTAAGGCTGTTCTTGTGGAATTGGCAAAGGGATATTTGGAAGCCCATAGAGGGCTATGGTGAAAAAGGAAATATCTTCCGTTCAAAACTGGAAAGAAGCTTTCTGAGAAACTGCTCTGTGTTCTGTGAATTCATCTCACAGAGTTACATCTTTCCCTTCAAGAAGCCTTTCGCTAAGGCTGTTCTTGTGGAATTGGCAAAGGGATATTTGGAAGCCCATAGAGGGCTATGGTGAAAAAGGAAATATCTTCCGTTCAAAACTGGAAACAAGCTTTCTGAGAAACTGCTCTGTGTTCTGTTAATTCATCTCACAGAGTTACATCTTTCCCTTCAAGAAGCCTTTCGCTAAGGCTGTTCTTGTGGAATTGGCAAAGGGATATTTGGAAGCCCATAGAGGGCTATGATGAAAAAGGAAATATCTTCCGTTTAAAACTGGAAAGAAGCTTTCTGAGAAACTGCTCTGTGTTCTGATAATTCATCTCACAGAGTTACATCTTTCCCTTCAAGAAGCCTTTCGCTAAGGCTGTTCTTGTGGAATTGGCAAAGGGATATTTGGAAGCCCATAGAGGGCTATGGTGAAAAAGGAAATATCTTCCGTTCAAAACTGGAAAGAAGCTTTCTGAGAAACTGCTCTGTGTTCTGTTAATTCATCTCACAGAGTTACATCTTTCCCTTCAAGAAGCCTTTCGCTAAGGCTGTTCTTGTGGAATTGGCAAAGGGATATTTGGAAGCCCATAGAGGGCTATGGTGAAAAAGGAAATATCTTCCGTTCAAAACTGGAAAGAAGCTTTCTGAGAAACTGCTCTGTGTTCTGTTAATTCATCTCACAGAGTTACATCTTTCCCTTCAAGAAGCCTTTCGCTAAGGCTGTTCTTGTGGAATTGGCAAAGGGATATTTGGAAGCCCATAGAGGGCTATGGTGAAAAAGGAAATATCTTCCGTTCAAAACTGGAAAGAAGCTTTCTGAGAAACTGCTCTGTGTTCTGTTAATTCATCTCACAGAGTTACATCTTTCCCTTCAAGAAGCCTTTCGCTAAGGCTGTTCTTGTGGAATTGGCAAAGGGATATTTGGAAGCCCATAGAGGGCTATGGTGAAAAAGGAAATATCTTCCGTTCAAAACTGGAAAGAAGCTTTCTGAGAAACTGCTCTGTGTTCTGTTAATTCATCTCACAGAGTTACATCTTTCCCTTCAAGAAGCCTTTCGCTAAGGCTGTTCTTGTGGAATTGGCAAAGGGATATTTGGAAGCCCATAGAGGGCTATGGTGAAAAAGGAAATATCTTCCGTTCAAAACTGGAAAGAAGATTTCTGAGAAACTGCTCTGTGTTCTGTTAATTCATCTCACAGAGTTACATCTTTCCCTTCAAGAAGCCTTTCGCTAAGGCTGTTCTTGTGGAATTGGCAAAGGGATATTTGGAAGCCCATAGAGGGCTATGGTGAAAAAGGAAATATCTTCCGTTCAAAACTGGAAAGAAGCTTTCTGAGAAACTGCTCTGTGTTCTGTTAATTCATCTCACAGAGTTACATCTTTCCCTTCAAGAAGCCTTTCGCTAAGGCTGTTCTTGTGGAATTGGCAAAGGGATATTTGGAAGCCCATAGAGGGCTATGGTGAAAAAGGAAATATCTTCCGTTCAAAACTGGAAACAAGCTTTCTGAGAAACTGCTCTGTGTTCTGTTAATTCATCTCACAGAGTTACATCTTTCCCTTCAAGAAGCCTTTCGCTAAGGCTGTTCTTGTGGAATTGGCAAAGGGATATTTGGAAGCCCATAGAGGGCTATGGTGAAAAAGGAAATATCTTCCGTTCAAAACTGGAAAGAAGCTTTCTGAGAAACTGCTCTGTGTTCTGTTAATTCATCTCACAGAGTTACATCTTTCCCTTCAAGAAGCCTTTCGCTAAGGCTGTTCTTGTGGAATTGGCAAAGGGATATTTGGAAGCCCATAGAGGGCTATGGTGAAAAAGGAAATATCTTCCGTTCAAAACTGGAAAGAAGCTTTCTGAGAAACTGCTCTGTGTTCTGTGAATTCATCTCACAGAGTTACATCTTTCCCTTCAAGAAGCCTTTCGCTAAGGCTGTTCTTGTGGAATTGGCAAAGGGATATTTGGAAGCCCATAGAGGGCTATGGTGAAAAAGGAAATATCTTCCGTTCAAAACTGGAAAGAAGCTTTCTGAGAAACTGCTCTGTGTTCTGTTAATTCATCTCACAGAGTTACATCTTTCCCTTCAAGAAGCCTTTCGCTAAGGCTGTTCTTGTGGAATTGGCAAAGGGATATTTGGAAGCCCATAGAGGGCTATGGTGAAAAAGGAAATATCTTCCGTTCAAAACTGGAAAGAAGCTTTCTGAGAAACTGCTCTGTGTTCTGTTAATTCATCTCACAGAGTTACATCTTTCCCTTCAAGAAGCCTTTCGCTAAGGCTGTTCTTGTGGAATTGGCAAAGGGATATTTGGAAGCCCATAGAGGGCTATGGTGAAAAAGGAAATATCTTCCGTTCAAAACTGGAAAGAAGCTTTCTGAGAAACTGCTCTGTGTTCTGTTAATTCATCTCACAGAGTTACATCTTTCCCTTCAAGAAGCCTTTCGCTAAGGCTGTTCTTGTGGAATTGGCAAAGGGATATTTGGAAGCCCATAGAGGGCTATGGTGAAAAAGGAAATATCTTCCGTTCAAAACTGGAAAGAAGCTTTCTGAGAAACTGCTCTGTGTTCTGTGAATTCATCTCACAGAGTTACATCTTTCCCTTCAAGAAGCCTTTCGCTAAGGCTGTTCTTGTGGAATTGGCAAAGGGATATTTGGAAGCCCTTAGAGGGCTATGGTGAAAAAGGAAATATCTTCCGTTCAAAACTGGAAAGAAGCTTTCTGAGAAACTGCTCTGTGTTCTGTTAATTCATCTCACAGAGTTACATCTTTCCCTTCAAGAAGCCTTTCGCTAAGGCTGTTCTTGTGGAATTGGCAAAGGGATATTTGGAAGCCCATAGAGGGCTATGGTGAAAAAGGAAATATCTTCCGTTCAAAACTGGAAAGAAGCTTTCTGAGAAACTGCTCTGTGTTCTGTTAATTCATCTCACAGAGTTACATCTTTCCCTTCAAGAAGCCTTTCGCTAAGGCTGTTCTTGTGGAATTGGCAAAGGGATATTTGGAAGCCCATAGAGGGCTATGGTGAAAAAGGAAATATCTTCCGTTCAAAACTGGAAAGAAGCTTTCTGAGAAACTGCTCTGTGTTCTGTTAATTCATCTCACAGAGTTACATCTTTCCCTTCAAGAAGCCTTTCGCTAAGGCTGTTCTTGTGGAATTGGCAAAGGGATATTTGGAAGCCCATAGAGGGCTATGGTGAAAAAGGAAATATCTTCCGTTCAAAACTGGAAAGAAGCTTTCTGAGAAACTGCTCTGTGTTCTGTTAATTCATCTCACAGAGTTACATCTTTCCCTTCAAGAAGCCTTTCGCTAAGGCTGTTCTTGTGGAATTGGCAAAGGGATATTTGGAAGCCCATAGAGGGCTATGGTGAAAAAGGAAATATCTTCCGTTCAAAACTGGAAAGAAGCTTTCTGAGAAACTGCTCTGTGTTCTGTGAATTCATCTCACAGAGTTACATCTTTCCCTTCAAGAAGCCTTTCGCTAAGGCTGTTCTTGTGGAATTGGCAAAGGGATATTTGGAAGCCCTTAGAGGGCTATGGTGAAAAAGGAAATATCTTCCGTTCAAAACTGGAAAGAAGCTTTCTGAGAAACTGCTCTGTGTTCTGTTAATTCATCTCACAGAGTTACATCTTTCCCTTCAAGAAGCCTTTCGCTGAGGCTGTTCTTGTGGAATTGGCAAAGGGATATTTGGAAGCCCATAGAGGGCTATGGTGAAAAAGGAAATATCTTCCGTTCAAAACTGGAAAGAAGCTTTCTGAGAAACTGCTCTGTGTTCTGTTAATTCATCTCACAGAGTTACATCTTTCCCTTCAAGAAGCCTTTCGCTAAGGCTGTTCTTGTGGAATTGGCAAAGGGATATTTGGAAGCCCATAGAGGGCTATGGTGAAAAAGGAAATATCTTCCGTTCAAAACTGGAAAGAAGCTTTCTGAGAAACTGCTCTGTGTTCTGTTAATTCATCTCACAGAGTTACATCTTTCCCTTCAAGAAGCCTTTCGCTAAGGCTGTTCTTGTGGAATTGGCAAAGGGATATTTGGAAGCCCATAGAGGGCTATGGTGAAAAAGGAAATATCTTCCGTTCAAAACTGGAAAGAAGCTTTCTGAGAAACTGCTCTGTGTTCTGTTAATTCATCTCACAGAGTTACATCTTTCCCTTCAAGAAGCCTTTCGCTAAGGCTGTTCTTGTGGAATTGGCAAAGGGATATTTGGAAGCCCATAGAGGGCTATGGTGAAAAAGGAAATATCTTCCGTTCAAAACTGGAAAGAAGCTTTCTGAGAAACTGCTCTGTGTTCTGTGAATTCATCTCACAGAGTTACATCTTTCCCTTCAAGAAGCCTTTCGCTAAGGCTGTTCTTGTGGAATTGGCAAAGGGATATTTGGAAGCCCATAGAGGGCTATGGTGAAAAAGGAAATATCTTCCGTTCAAAACTGGAAAGAAGATTTCTGAGAAACTGCTCTGTGTTCTGTTAATTCATCTCACAGAGTTACATCTTTCCCTTCAAGAAGCCTTTCGCTAAGGCTGTTCTTGTGGAATTGGCAAAGGGATATTTGGAAGCCCATAGAGGGCTATGGTGAAAAAGGAAATATCTTCCGTTCAAAACTGGAAAGAAGCTTTCTGAGAAACTGCTCTGTGTTCTGTTAATTCATCTCACAGAGTTACATCTTTCCCTTCAAGAAGCCTTTCGCTAAGGCTGTTCTTGTGGAATTGGCAAAGGGATATTTGGAAGCCCATAGAGGGCTATGGTGAAAAAGGAAATATCTTCCGTTCAAAACTGGAAACAAGCTTTCTGAGAAACTGCTCTGTGTTCTGTTAATTCATCTCACAGAGTTACATCTTTCCCTTCAAGAAGCCTTTCGCTAAGGCTGTTCTTGTGGAATTGGCAAAGGGATATTTGGAAGCCCATAGAGGGCTATGGTGAAAAAGGAAATATCTTCCGTTCAAAACTGGAAAGAAGCTTTCTGAGAAACTGCTCTGTGTTCTGTTAATTCATCTCACAGAGTTACATCTTTCCCTTCAAGAAGCCTTTCGCTAAGGCTGTTCTTGTGGAATTGGCAAAGGGATATTTGGAAGCCCATAGAGGGCTATGGTGAAAAAGGAAATATCTTCCGTTCAAAACTGGAAAGAAGCTTTCTGAGAAACTGCTCTGTGTTCTGTGAATTCATCTCACAGAGTTACATCTTTCCCTTCAAGAAGCCTTTCGCTAAGGCTGTTCTTGTGGAATTGGCAAAGGGATATTTGGAAGCCCATAGAGGGCTATGGTGAAAAAGGAAATATCTTCCGTTCAAAACTGGAAAGAAGATTTCTGAGAAACTGCTCTGTGTTCTGTGAATTCATCTCACAGAGTTACATCTTTCCCTTCAAGAAGCCTTTCGCTAAGGCTGTTCTTGTGGAATTGGCAAAGGGATATTTGGAAGCCCATAGAGGGCTATGGTGAAAAAGGAAATATCTTCCGTTCAAAACTGGAAACAAGCTTTCTGAGAAACTGCTCTGTGTTCTGTTAATTCATCTCACAGAGTTACATCTTTCCCTTCAAGAAGCCTTTCGCTAAGGCTGTTCTTGTGGAATTGGCAAAGGGATATTTGGAAGCCCATAGAGGGCTATGGTGAAAAAGGAAATATCTTCCGTTCAAAACTGGAAAGAAGCTTTCTGAGAAACTGCTCTGTGTTCTGTTAATTCATCTCACAGAGTTACATCTTTCCCTTCAAGAAGCCTTTCGCTAAGGCTGTTCTTGTGGAATTGGCAAAGGGATATTTGGAAGCCCATAGAGGGCTATGGTGAAAAAGGAAATATCTTCCGTTCAAAACTGGAAAGAAGCTTTCTGAGAAACTGCTCTGTGTTCTGTTAATTCATCTCACAGAGTTACATCTTTCCCTTCAAGAAGCCTTTCGCTAAGGCTGTTCTTGTGGAATTGGCAAAGGGATATTTGGAAGCCCATAGAGGGCTATGGTGAAAAAGGAAATATCTTCCGTTCAAAACTGGAAAGAAGCTTTCTGAGAAACTGCTCTGTGTTCTGTTAATTCATCTCACAGAGTTACATCTTTCCCTTCAAGAAGCCTTTCGCTAAGGCTGTTCTTGTGGAATTGGCAAAGGGATATTTGGAAGCCCATAGAGGGCTATGGTGAAAAAGGAAATATCTTCCGTTCAAAACTGGAAAGAAGCTTTCTGAGAAACTGCTCTGTGTTCTGTGAATTCATCTCACAGAGTTACATCTTTCCCTTCAAGAAGCCTTTCGCTAAGGCTGTTCTTGTGGAATTGGCAAAGGGATATTTGGAAGCCCTTAGAGGGCTATGGTGAAAAAGGAAATATCTTCCGTTCAAAACTGGAAAGAAGCTTTCTGAGAAACTGCTCTGTGTTCTGTTAATTCATCTCACAGAGTTACATCTTTCCCTTCAAGAAGCCTTTCGCTAAGGCTGTTCTTGTGGAATTGGCAAAGGGATATTTGGAAGCCCATAGAGGGCTATGGTGAAAAAGGAAATATCTTCCGTTCAAAACTGGAAAGAAGCTTTCTGAGAAACTGCTCTGTGTTCTGTTAATTCATCTCACAGAGTTACATCTTTCCCTTCAAGAAGCCTTTCGCTAAGGCTGTTCTTGTGGAATTGGCAAAGGGATATTTGGAAGCCCATAGAGGGCTATGGTGAAAAAGGAAATATCTTCCGTTCAAAACTGGAAAGAAGCTTTCTGAGAAACTGCTCTGTGTTCTGTTAATTCATCTCACAGAGTTACATCTTTCCCTTCAAGAAGCCTTTCGCTAAGGCTGTTCTTGTGGAATTGGCAAAGGGATATTTGGAAGCCCATAGAGGGCTATGGTGAAAAAGGAAATATCTTCCGTTCAAAACTGGAAAGAAGCTTTCTGAGAAACTGCTCTGTGTTCTGTTAATTCATCTCACAGAGTTACATCTTTCCCTTCAAGAAGCCTTTCGCTAAGGCTGTTCTTGTGGAATTGGCAAAGGGATATTTGGAAGCCCATAGAGGGCTATGGTGAAAAAGGAAATATCTTCCGTTCAAAACTGGAAAGAAGCTTTCTGAGAAACTGCTCTGTGTTCTGTGAATTCATCTCACAGAGTTACATCTTTCCCTTCAAGAAGCCTTTCGCTAAGGCTGTTCTTGTGGAATTGGCAAAGGGATATTTGGAAGCCCTTAGAGGGCTATGGTGAAAAAGGAAATATCTTCCGTTCAAAACTGGAAAGAAGCTTTCTGAGAAACTGCTCTGTGTTCTGTTAATTCATCTCACAGAGTTACATCTTTCCCTTCAAGAAGCCTTTCGCTAAGGCTGTTCTTGTGGAATTGGCAAAGGGATATTTGGAAGCCCATAGAGGGCTATGGTGAAAAAGGAAATATCTTCCGTTCAAAACTGGAAAGAAGCTTTCTGAGAAACTGCTCTGTGTTCTGTTAATTCATCTCACAGAGTTACATCTTTCCCTTCAAGAAGCCTTTCGCTAAGGCTGTTCTTGTGGAATTGGCAAAGGGATATTTGGAAGCCCATAGAGGGCTATGGTGAAAAAGGAAATATCTTCCGTTCAAAACTGGAAAGAAGCTTTCTGAGAAACTGCTCTGTGTTCTGTTAATTCATCTCACAGAGTTACATCTTTCCCTTCAAGAAGCCTTTCGCTAAGGCTGTTCTTGTGGAATTGGCAAAGGGATATTTGGAAGCCCATAGAGGGCTATGGTGAAAAAGGAAATATCTTCCGTTCAAAACTGGAAAGAAGCTTTCTGAGAAACTGCTCTGTGTTCTGTGAATTCATCTCACAGAGTTACATCTTTCCCTTCAAGAAGCCTTTCGCTAAGGCTGTTCTTGTGGAATTGGCAAAGGGATATTTGGAAGCCCATAGAGGGCTATGGTGAAAAAGGAAATATCTTCCGTTCAAAACTGGAAAGAAGCTTTCTGAGAAACTGCTCTGTGTTCTGTTAATTCATCTCACAGAGTTACATCTTTCCCTTCAAGAAGCCTTTCGCTAAGGCTGTTCTTGTGGAATTGGCAAAGGGATATTTGGAAGCCCATAGAGGGCTATGGTGAAAAAGGAAATATCTTCCGTTCAAAACTGGAAAGAAGCTTTCTGAGAAACTGCTCTGTGTTCTGTTAATTCATCTCACAGAGTTACATCTTTCCCTTCAAGAAGCCTTTCGCTAAGGCTGTTCTTGTGGAATTGGCAAAGGGATATTTGGAAGCCCATAGAGGGCTATGGTGAAAAAGGAAATATCTTCCGTTCAAAACTGGAAAGAAGCTTTCTGAGAAACTGCTCTGTGTTCTGTTAATTCATCTCACAGAGTTACATCTTTCCCTTCAAGAAGCCTTTCGCTAAGGCTGTTCTTGTGGAATTGGCAAAGGGATATTTGGAAGCCCATAGAGGGCTATGGTGAAAAAGGAAATATCTTCCGTTCAAAACTGGAAAGAAGCTTTCTGAGAAACTGCTCTGTGTTCTGT
>NW_027327069.1:0-22443 GCF_047675955.1 Chlorocebus sabaeus | reverse complement strand
CCAGACCGGCTCAAACCAGACCAGACCGGCTCAAACCGGTTTTGACCAGTTTCAAACCGGTTTTGACCGGATGAAAGCAGTTTTGACCGAATCAAACCGGACTCGACCGGCCCAGACCCAGCTGAAACAGGATCACATCGGAGCAGACTGTCCCAGACCGGCTGAAACCGGGCCACAAACCGGTTTTGACCGGCTCAAACCAGACCAGACCATCTCAAACCGGTTTTGACCGGCCTGACTGGTTTAGACCGGCTCAAACCAGACCAGACAGGCTCAATCCGGATCAGAGCGGCTCAAACCGGTTTTGACCGGATGACAACGGATCAAACCGGACCAGACTGGCTCACACCGGATCACTCTGGTTCAGACAGTCCCAGACCAGCTGAAACCGGATCAAACCATACGAGAGCGGCACAGACAAGCAAAAACCGTGCCAGACTGGCTCAAACCGGTTTTGACCATCTCAAACCAGAACAAACAGGTTCAAACCGGTTTTGACTGGCTCAATTCGGTTTTGACCGGCTCAAACCGGTTTTTTACCAGCTCAAACCACTCCAGACTGGAATAAAACCGGTTTTCAACGGCCCAAACCGGTTTTGACCTGATTAGACCGGGTCAAACCGGTTTTGACAGACTCAAACCGATTTGAGCTGCCCAAACCACACCAGAACGGCTGAAACCGGATTTGACCGGCTAAAACCGGTTTTCTACGGATGAAACCAGATCAAACTGAATCAGACCAGCCCTGACCAGCTATAATCGGATCAAACCGGACCAGAACGGCCCAGACCACCTAAAACTGGGCCACAAATCTGATTTGACCGGTGCAAACCAGACCAGACCGGCTCAAACCGGTTTTGACCGACCTCAGCCGGTTTTGACCGGCGCAAAGCAGACCAGACTGGTTCAAACCGATTTTGACTGCCTCAATCCGGTTTTGACCGGCTGAAACCGGTTTTGACCGGCTTTAAACCACTCCAGATGCGGTAAAACCAGTTTTCAGCGGCTTAAACCGGTTTTGACCTGATTAGACCAGTTTAAACCAGACCAGACCGGTTCAATGCGGTTTTGACTGGCACAAACCGGGTTTGAACGGCTCGAACAGGTTTTCACCGGCTGAAACCACACCACACTGGCTGAAATCGGTTTTGACCGGATGAGACCGTATTCAAACGAAGCAGAGAGGTCAAGACCAGCTAAAATCGGATCCAACCGGACCAGACCGTCACAGACCGCCTAAAACTGGGCCACAAACTGGTTTTGACCGGTGCAAACCAGACCAGACCAGCTCAAACCGGTTTTCAACCGAACTGAGCTGGTTTTGACTGGCTCAAACAAGACCATAGCGGTTCAAACCAGTTTTGACGGCCTCAATCTGGTTTGGACCAGCTGAAACCGGTTTTGAAAGGTCAAACCACTCCAGACCGGGTAAAACCGGTTTTCACCGGCTTAAAGCGGTTTTGACCTGATTAGACCAGCTCAAACCAGACCAGACCAGTTCAATACGTTTTTGACCATCACATACCGGTATTGAATGGCTCAAAAACGGTTTTGACCGGCTCAAACCGGTTTTTGACCGGCGCAAACCAGACCAGACCCGCTCAAACCGGTTTTGACCGGATGACAACGGATCAAACCGGACCAGACTGGCTCACACCGGATCAAACTGGCTCAGACAGTCCCAGACCAGCTGAAACCGGATCAAACCAGACGAGAGCGGCACAGACCAGCTAAAACCATGCCAGACCGGCTCAAATCGGTTTTTGAACGGCTCAAACCACTCCAGACCGGGTACAACCGGTTTTCACTGGCTCAAACCGGTTTTGATCCGAATAGACCGGATCAAACCGGACCAGACCGGCTCAGAGAGGCTCGAATCTGTTTTGACTGGCTTCAACCAGACCAAACGGGCTCAAAACAGACCAGACCGGCTCAAACCAGACCAGACCAGTTCAAACCAGACCAGACCGGCTCAAACCAGACCAGACCAGCTCAAACCGGTTTTGGCTGGATGAAAGCAGTTTTGACCGAATCAAACCGGACTCGACCTGCCCAGATCAGCTGAAACAGGATCAAATCGGAGCAGACTGGCCCAGAACGGCTGAAACCAGGCCACAAACCTCTTTTGACCGGCTCCAACCAGACCAGACACTCTCAAACCGGTTTCGACCGGCTCAAACCAGACCAGACAGGCTCAATCCGGATCAGAGCGGCTCAAACCGGTTTTGACCGGATGACAACGGATCAAACCGGACCAGACTGGCTCACACCGGATCAAACTGGTTCAGACAGTCCCAGACCAGCTGAAACCGGATCAAACCAGAAGAGAGCGGCACAGACCAGCTAAAACCGTGCCAGACCGGCTCAAAACGGTTTTGACCGGATGAAAGAGGTTTTGACCGGATCAAACCGGACTCGACCGGCCCAGACCAGCTGAAACAGGATCAAATCGGAGCAGACTGGCCCAGACCGGATGAAACCGGGCCACAAACCAGTTTTGACCGGCTCAAACCAGACCAGACCCTCTCAAACCGGTTTTGACCGGCTTGAGCCGGTTTAGACTGGCTCAAACCAGACCAGACAGGCTCAATCCGGATCAGAGCGGCTCAAACCGGTTTTGACCGGATGACAACGGATCAAACCGGACCAGACTGGCTCACAATGGATCAAACTGGTTCAGACAGTCCCAGACCAGCTGAAACCGGATGAAAACAGACGAGAGTGGCACAGACCAGCTAAAACCGTGCCAGACCGGCTCAAACCGGTTTTCACCGTCTCAAAGCAGAACAAACAGGTTCAAACCGGTTTTGACTGGCCAAATCCGGTTTTGACCGGCTCAAACCGATTTTGACCAGCTCAAACCACTCCAGACCAGATAAAACCGGTTTTCAACGGCCCAAACCGGTTTTGACCTGATTAGACCGGTTCAAACCGATTTTGACTGCCTCAATCCGGTTTTGACTGGCTGAAACCGGTTTTGACCGGCTCAAACCACTCCAGACCGGGTAAAACCGGTTTTCAGCGGCTTAAACCGGTTTTGACCTGATTAGACCAGTTTAAACCAGACCAGTCCGGTTCAATACGGTTTTGACCAGCACAAACCGGTTTTGAACGGCTCGAACAGGTTTTGACCGGCTCAAACCACACCAGACCGGCTGAAACAGGTTTTGACCGGCTAAAACCGGGTTTGACCAGATGAGACCGGATCCAACCGAAACAGTCTCAAACCAGACCAGACCGGCTCAAACCGGTTTTGACCAGCTCAAACCAGAACAGACCGGCTCAAACCAGACCAGACCGGCTCAAACCAGTTTTGACCGGATGAAAGCGGTTTTGCCCGGATCAAACCGGACTCGCCCGGCCCAGACCAGCTGAAACAGGATCACATCGGAGCAGACTGGCCCAGACCGGCTGAAACCGGGCCACAAACTGGTTTTGACCAGCTCAAACCAGACCAGACCGTCTCAAACAGGTTTTGACCGGCCTGAGCCGGTTTAGACCGGCTCAAACCAGACCAGACAGGCTCAATCCGGATCAGAGCGGCTCAAACTGGTTTTGACCGGATGACAACGGATCAAACCGGACAGACTGGCTCACACCGGATCAAACTGGCTCAGACAGTCCCAGACCAGCTGAAACCGGATCAAACCAGACGAGAGCAGCACAGACCAGCTAAAACCGTGCCAGACCGGCTCAAATCGGTTTTGACCAGCTCAAACGACTCCAGACCGGGTACAACCGGTTTTCACTGGCTCAAACCGGTTTTGATCCGATTAGACCGGATCAAACCTTACCAGACCGGCTCAGAGAGGCTCGAATCTGTTTTGACTGGGTTCAACCAGACCAAACTGGCTCAAAACAGACCAGACCGGCTCAAACCAGACCAGACCGTCTCAAACCGGTTTTGACCAGCTCAAACCAGACCAGACCGGCTCAAACCAGACCAGACCGGCTCAAACCGGTTTTGACCGGCTCAAACCGGTTTTGACTGGATGAAAGCTGTTTTGACCGGATCAAACCGGACCAGACAGGCTCAATCCGGATCAGAGCGGCTCAAACCGGTTTTGACCGAAAGACAACGGATCAAACCGGACCAGACTGGCTCACACCAGATCAAACTGGTTCAGACAGTCCCAGAGCAGCTGAAACCGGATCAAACCAGACGAGAGCGGCACAGACCAGCTAAAACCGTGCCAGACCGGCTCAAACCGGTTTTGACCGTCTCAAACCAGAACAAACAGGTTCAAACCGGTTTTGACTGGCTCAATCCGGTTTTGACCGGCTCAAACCGGTTTTGACCAGCTCAAACCACTCCAGACCGGATAAAATCGGTTTTCAACGGCCCAAACCGGTTTTGACCTGATTAGACCGGGTCAAACCGGTTTTGACAGACTCAAACCGATTTTGACCTGCTCAAACCACACCAGAACGGCTGGAAACCGGATTTGACCGGCTAAATCCGGTTTTGTCCGGATGAAACCAGATCAAACTGAATCAGACCGGCCCTGACCGGCTATAATCGGATCAAACCGGACCAGAACGGCCCAGACCACCTAAAACTGGGCCACAAATCGGATTTGACCGGTGTAAACCCGACCAGACCGGCTCAAACCGGTTTTGACCGACCACAGCCGGTTTTGACTGGCGCAAACCAGACCAGACCGGTTCAAACCGATTTTGACTGCCTCAATCCGGTTTTGACCGGCTGAAACCGTTTTTGACCGGCTCAAACCACTCCAGACGGGTTAAAACCGGTTTTCATCGGCTTAAACCGGTTTTGACCTGATTAGACCAATTTAAACCAGACCAGACCGGTTCAATGCGGTTTTGACCAGCACAAACCGGTTTTGAACGGCTCGAACAAGTTTTGACCGGCTCAAACCACACCACACCGGCTGAATTCGGTTTTCACTGGATGAGACCGTATTCAAACGAAGCAGAGAGGTCAAGACCAGCTAAAATCGGATCCAACCGGACCAGACGGTCACAGACCGCCTAAAACTGGGCCACAAACCGGTTTTGACCGGCTCAAACCAGACCAGACCGGCTCAAACCGGTTTTGACCGAACTGAGCCGGTTTTGACTGCCTCAAACAAGACCATACCGGTTCAAACCGGTTTTGACTGCCTCAATCCGGTTTTGACAGGCTGAAACCGGTTTTGACCGGCTCAAACCACTCCAGAACGGGTAGAAACTGTTTTTACCGGCTTAAAGCGGTTTTGACCTCATTAGACCAGCTCAAACCAGACCAGACCAGTTCAATACGTTTTTGACCATCACAAACCGGTTTTGAACGGCTCAAAAACGGTTTTGACCGGCTCAAACCGGTTTAGACCGGCTCAAACCAGACCAGAGAGGCTCAATCCGGATCAGAGCGGCTCAAACCGGTTTTGACCGGATGACAACGGAACAAACCGGACCAGACTGTCTCACACCGGATCAAACTGGCGCAGACAGTCCCAGACCAGCTGAAACCGGATCAAACCAGACGAGAGCGGCACAGACCAGCTAAAACCGTGCCAGACTGGCTCAAATCGGTTTTGACCGGCTCAAACCACTCCAGACCGGGTAAAACCGGTTTTCACTGGCTCAAACCGGTTTTGATCCGATTAGACCGGATCAAACCGGACCAGACCGGCTCAGAGAGGCTCGAATCCGTTTTGACTGGCTTCAACCAGACCAAACCGGGTCAAAACAGACCAGACCGGCTCAAACCAGACCAGACCGGCTCAAACCGGTTTTGACCAGCTCAAACCAGACCAGACTGCCTCAAACCAGACCTGACCAGCTTAAACCGGTTTTGACCGGATGAAAGCAGTTTTGACCGAATCAAAGCGGACTCGACCTGCCCAGACCAGCTGAAACAGGATCAAATCGGAGCAGACTGGCCCAGACCGGCTGAAACTGTGCCACAAACCGGTTTTGACCGGCTCAAACCAGACCAGACCCTCTCAAACCGGTTTAGACCGGCTCAAACCAGACCAGACAGGCTCAATCCGGATCAGAGCGCCTCAAACCGGTTTTGACCAGATGACAACGGATCAAACCGGACAAGACTG
Source organism: Chlorocebus sabaeus (assembly GCF_047675955.1). NCBI lineage: Eukaryota > Metazoa > Chordata > Mammalia > Primates > Cercopithecidae > Chlorocebus > Chlorocebus sabaeus. Next base: position 16,384 of record NW_027327069.1, on the reverse strand, counting down.
GCTCACACCGGATCAAACTGGTTCAGACAGTCCCAGAGCAGCTGAAGACGGATCAAATCAGACGAGAGCGGCACAGACCAGCTAAAACCGTGCCAGACCGGCTCAAACCGGTTTTGACCGTCTCAAACCAGAACAAACAGGTTCACACCGGTTTTGACTGACCCAATCCGGTTTTGACCAGCTCAAACCGGTTTTGACCAGCTCAAACCACTCCAGACCGGATAAAACCGGTTTTCAACGGCCCAAACCGGTTTTGACCTGATTAGACCGGGTCAAACCGGTTTTGACAGACTCAAACCGGTTTTGACCTGCTCAAACCACACCAGAACGGCTGAAACCGGGTTTGACGAGCTAAAACTGGTTTTGACCGGATGAGACCGGATCAAACCGAATCAGACTGGCCCCGACCAGGTAACATCGGATCAAACCGGAGCAGACTGGCCCAGACCACGTAAAACTGGGCCACAAACCGGTTTTGACCGGCTCATAGCAGACCAGACCGGCGAAAACCGGTTTTGACCTACCAGAGCTGGTTTTGACTGGCTCAAACCAGACAAGACCGGCTCAAACCAGACCACACCGGCTCAAATGGGTTTTGACCAGCTCAAACGAGACCAGACCGGTTCAATCCGGTTTTGACATGCTTAAACCGGTTTTGAACGGCTCGAACCGGTTTTGACCGGCTCAAACCACACCAGAACGGCTCAAACCGGTTTTGACTGGCTGAAATCGATTTTGACTGGATGAGACAGTATCAAACCGGACCAGACGAGCACAGAACGGCAAAAACCGGATCAAACCGGACCAGAAAGGCCCAGACCGCCTAAAACCGGTCCAAACCGGCTCAAACCTATTTTGACCGGCTTAAACTAGACCAGACCGGCTCAAACCGGTTTTGACCAGCTCAAACCAGAGCAGACAGGCTGAAACCGGATCAAACCGGACCAGACTGGCCCAGACTGCCTGAAACCGTGCCAAACTGGCTCAAACTTATTTTGACTGGCTGAAACCAGACCAGACCGGGTGGAACCTGTTTTGACCGGCTCAAACCAGACCTGACCGGCTCAAACCGGTTTTGACCAGATTACACCGGATCAAACCGGACCAGACCTTCTCAAACCGGATCATACCGGACCAGACCAGCACAAACCGGCTCTAACAGGCTCAAACCGAACCAGACCGGCCCAGACAGGCTAAAACTGAGCCAAACTGGCTCAATCAGGTTTTGACCGGCTCAAACCAGACCAGATAGGCTCAAACCAGACCAGACGGGCTCAAACCTGTTTTGACCGACTCACACCAGAAGAGACCGGCTCAAACCGGCTTTGACCGGATGAGACAGGATAAAACCAGACCAGACCGGCTTAAACCGGATGAAACCGCACCAGACCGGCCCAGAACAGCTGAAGCCGGAGCAAACGGGACCAGACCGGTCCAGATTGGCTAAAACCGGGCCACAAACCGGTTTTGACGGGCTCAAACCAGACCAGACCTGCTCAAACCGGATCAAACGGGACCAGACCGGCCCAGACCGCCTAAAACCAGGCCAAACCAGCTCAAACCTATTTTGACCGACTCAAACCAGACCAGACCGTCTCCAACCTGTTTTGACTGGCTCAAACCAGACCAGACCAGCTCAAACCGGTTTTGACCGGATTAGACCAGATGAAACCAGACCAGATATCCTCAAACCGGATCATACCGGACCAGACCGGCACAAACGGCTCAAACTGGCTCAAACCGAACCAGACCGGCCGAGACAGGCTAAAACCAGGCTAAACTGGCTCAATCAGATTTTGACCGGCTCAAACCAGACCAGACCAGCTCAAACCAGACCAGACTGCATCAAACCGGTTTTGACCGACTAAAACCAGACCAGACCGGCTCAAACCGGTTTTGACTGGATGAGACAGGATAAAACCGGACCAGACCGGATCAAACCGGATGAAACCGCACCAGAACGGCCCAGAACAGCTGAAGCTGGAGCAAATCAGACGAGACCGGCCCAGACCGGCTCAAACCAGTTTTGACCAACCTGAGCCGGTTTTGGCCAGCTCAAACCAGACCAGACCGTCTCAAACCGGACCAGACCGGCTCAAACCGGTTTTGACCTGCTCAAACCACACCAGACCGGCTGAAACCGGTTTTGACTGGCTAAAATTGGGTTTGAGCAGATGAGACCGGATCAAACCGAATCAGACCGGCCCAGAACGGGTAAAATCGGATCAAACGGGACCAGGAGCGGCCCAGACTGCTTAAAAACTGGGCCACAAACCGGTTTTGACCCGTTCAAACCGACCAGACCGGCTCAAACCGGTTTTGACCGACCTGAGCTGGTTTAGTCTGGGTCAAACCAGACCAGACTGGCTCAAACCGTACCAGACGGCTCAAACTGGTTTTGACCGGATGACACCAGATCAAACCAGAGCAGACCGGCTCACACCGGTTCAAACCGGACCAGACAGGCCCTGACCGGCTGAAACCGGATCAAAACGGACCAGACCGGCCCAGACCGGCTAAAATCGGGCCAGATCATCTCAAACCGGTTTTCACCAGCTCAAACCAGACCAAACCAGTTTTGACTGGCTCAATCCGGTTTTGACCGGCTCAAACCTGTTTGGACCGGCTCAAACCACCCAGACCGGCTATAAACCGGTTTTCACCGGCTCAAACCACTCCAGACCGGCTAAAAAACCGGTTTTCACCAGCTAAAACCGGTTTTGATCTGAATAGACCGGGTCAAAACGGCCCACACTGGCTTAGACAGGCTTTAATCGGTTTTGACTGGCTTCAACCAGACCAAACCGGCTCAAACCGATTTTGATCGGCTCGAACCGGTTTTGACCGGCTCAAACCAGACCAGACAGGCTCAATCCTGTTTTGACCGGGGTCAAACCGGTTTTGACCTGCTCAAACCACACCAGACCGGCTGAAACCGGTTTTTGACCGGCTAAATCCGGTTTTGACCGGAGGAGACAGGATAAAAACGAATCAGACCGGCCCAGATAGGCTAAAATCGGATCAAACCAGACCAGACCGGCCCACACCGCCTAAAACTGGGCCACAAACCGGTTTTCACCAGTTCAAACCAGACCAGACAGGCTCAAAGCGGTTTTGACCGGATCAAACCGGACTCGACCAGCCCAGACCAGCTGAAACCAGATCAAAAGGGAGCAGACCGGCCCAGACCGGCTGAAAGCGAAACACAAACCGGTTTTTGACCGGCTCAAACCAGACCAGACCGGCTCAAACCGGTTTTGAGGGGCCTGAGCCGGTTTAGACCAGCTCAAACCAGACCAGACCGGCTCAATCTGGACCAGAGCAGCTCAAACCGGTTTTGACTGGATGACAACGGATCAAACCGGACCAGACTGGCTCACACCGGATCAAACTGGCCCAGACAGGCCCAGACCGGCTGAAACCGGATCAAACCAGATGAGAGTGGCACAAACTGGCTAAAACCGGGCCAGACCGGCTCAAACCAGTTTTGACTGGCTCAAACCAGACCAGACCGGCTCGAACCTGTTTTGACCGGGTCGAACCGCTTTTGAACTGCTCAAACCTCACCAGACCGGCTGAAACCGGTTTTGACCGGCTAAAACCGGTTTTGACCGGATGAGACCAGATCAAACTGAATCAGACCGGGCCAGACTAGCTAAAATCGGATTATTAAACCGGACCAGACCGGCCCAGACTGCCTAAAACTGGGACACCAACCGGTTTTTGACCGGTTCAAACCAGACCAGACCAGCTCAAACAGGTTTTGACCGGCTCGAACCGGTTTTGACAGGCTCAAACCAGAGGAAATCAGCTCAAACCAGACCAGACCGGCTCAAACCGGTTTTGACCGGATGAAAGCGGTTTTGACCGGATCAAACCGGACTCGACCGGCCCAGACCAGCTGAAACCGGATCAAACCGGAGCAGACTGGCCCAGACCGGCTGAAACCAGGCCACAAACCGGTTTTGACTGGCTCAAACCCGACCAGACCCTCTCAAATCGGTTTTGAACGGCCTGAGCCGGTATAGACTGGCTCAGACCAGACCAGACAGGCTCAAGCCGGACAAGAGCGGCTCAAACCCGTTTTGATCTGATGACAACAGATCAAACCGGACCAGACTAGCTCACACCGGATCAAACGGGCTCAGACAGGCCCAGACCGGCTGAAACCAGATCAAACCAGACGAAAGCGGCACAGACCAGCTAAAACCAGGCCAGACCGGCTCAAACCGGTTTTGACCATCTCAAACCAGGTCAGGTTCAAACAGGTTTTGACTGGCTCAATCCGGTTTTGACCGGCTCAAACCGGTTTTGACCAGCTCAAACCACTCCAGACCGGCTAAAAAACGGTTTTCAATGCCCCAAACCGGTTTTGACCTGATTAGACCGGGTCAAACCGGTTGTGATCGACTCAAACCGGTTTTGACCTGCTCAAACGACACCAGACCTGCTGAAACCGGTTTTGACCGGCTAAAACCGGTTTTCTCCGGAATGAAACCAGATCAAACTGAATCAGACCGGCCCAGACCGGCTATAATCGGATCAAACCGGAGCAGAACGGCCCAGACCACCTAAAACTGGGCCACAAACCGGTTTTGACCGGTGCAAACCAACCAGACCGGCTCAAACCGGTTATGACCGACCTGAGCCGGTTTTGACCGGCGCAAACCAGACCAGACCGGTTCAAACCGATTTTGACTGCCTCAACCCGGTTTTGACCGGCTGAAACCGGTTTTGACGGGCTCAAACCACTCCAGAACGGGGTAAAACCGGTTTTCAGCAGCTTAAACCGGTTTTGACCTGATTAGACCAGTTCAAACCAGACCAGACCGGTTCAATGCTGTTTTGACTGGCACAAACCGGTTTTTGAACGTCTCGAACCGGTTTTGACCGGCTCAAACCACACCAGACCGGCTGAAACCGGTTTTGACCGGCTAAAACCGGGTTTGACCAGATGAGACCAAACCGGTTTTTGACCGGCTCAAAGCGGTTTTGACCAGATCAAACCAGACTCTACCGGCCCAGATGAGTTGAAAGCGGATCATACAGGACCAGACCGGTCCAGACCGGGTGATAGCGGGCCACAAAGCAGTTTAGACCGGCTGAAACCAGACCAGACCGGCTCAAACCGGTTTTGACCAGCCTGAGCCGGATGACAACGGCTCAAACCAGACCAGAGCGGCTCAAACCGGACCAGAGCGGCTCAAACCGGTTTTTACCAGATGACACCAGATCAAACCTGACCAGACCGTCTCACACAGGGTCAAACCGGACCAGACAGGCCGAGTCCGGCTGAAACCGGATCAAACCGGACCAGACCGGCCCAGACTGGCTAAAACCGGGCCAGACCGGCTCAAATGGGTTTTAACCGACTCAAACAAGACCAGACTGGTCCTAACCGGTTTTGAATGGCTCAATCTGGTTTTGACCGGCTCAAACCACTCCAGACCGGCTAAAAACCGGTTTTCACCGACTCAAACCAGTTTGACCTGAATAGACCGGATTAAACCGGAACAGACTGGATCAGACAAGCTCGAATCGGTTTTGACTGGCTTCAACCAGACCAAACCAGCTCAAAACCGTTTTTGACTGGCTCGAACCGGTTTTGACCAGCTTAAACCAGAGCAGACCGACTCAAACCAGAGCAGACCGGCCAAAACCGGTTTTGACCGGCTCAAACCGGTTTTGACCTGCTCAAACCACACCAGACTGGCTGAAACCGGTTTTGACCGGCTAAAACCAGTTTTGACCGGATGAGACTGGATCAAACAGAATTAGACCGGCCAAGACCAGCTAAAATCGGATCAAACCGGACCAGACCGGTCCAGACCGCCTAAAACTTGGCCAAAAAACCGGTTTTGACCGGTTGCAAACCAAACTAGACCGGCTCAAATCGGTTTTGACCGGCTCCAACCAGACCAGACAAGGTCAAACCGGTTTTGACTGCCTTAATCCGGTTTTGACCGGCTGAAACCGGTTTTGACCGGCTCAAACCGGTTTTGACCGGGTCAAAGCGGTTTTGCCCGGATCAAACCAGACTCTACAGGCCCAGATGAGCTGAAAGCGGATCAAACAGGACCAGACCAGCCCAGACCGGCTGAAAGCGGGCCACAAAGTGATTTTGACCAGCTGAAACCAGACCAGATAGGGTCAAACCGATTTTGACCGACCTGAGCCGGTTTTGACCGGCTTAAACCAGACCAGACCGGTTCAAACCGGTTTTGACAGCCTCAATTCGGTTTTGACCAGCTGAAACTGGTTTTGACCGGCTCAAACCACTCCAGTCCGGGGTAAAACCGGGTTTTGACCGGGTAAAACCGGTTTTGACCTCATTAGACCAGCTCAAACCAGACCAGACCGGTTCAATCCGGTTTTCATCGTCACAAACAGGTTTTGAACGGCTCGAACCGGTTTTTGACCGGCTCAAAGCGGTTTTAACCGCCTCAAACCACACCAGACCGGCTGAAACCGGATTTGACCGGCTAAAACCTGGTTTGACCGGATGAGACCGCATCAAACCGAATCAGACTGGCCCAGACCGGCTACAATCCGATCAAACCGTTCCCGACCGCCGCAGACTGCCTAAAACTGGGCCACAAACCGGTTTTGACCGGTTCAAATCAGGCCAGACCAGCTCAAACTGAATTTGACCGACCTGAGCCGGTTTTCACAGGCTCAAACCAGACCAGACCGGCTCAAACCAGTTTTGACCGGCTCAAAGAGGTTTTGACCGGATCAAACCAGACTCGACCAGCACAGACAAGCTGAAACCAGATCAAACAGGACCAGACCGACCTAGAACGGCTGAAAGCGGGCCACAAAGCGGTTTTGACCGGCTGAAGCCAGTTTTGACCGGCTCATACCACTCCAGACCGGGGTAAAACCCATTTTTACCGGCTTAAACCGGTTTTGACCTGATTAGACCAGCTCAAAGCAGTCCAGACCGGTTCAATACGGTTTTGATCATCACAAACCAGTTTGACTGGCTCAAACCAGACCAGACCGGCTCAAAACGGTTTTAACCGACCTGAGCCGGTTTAGACCGGCTCAAACCAGACCAGACCGGCTCAATCCGGACCAGAGCGGTTCAAACCGGTTTTGACTGGATGACAATGGATCAAACCGGACCAGACTGGCTCACACCGGATCGAACTGGCCCAGACATGCCCAGACCGGCTGAAAACGGATCAAACCAGACGACAGTGGCACAGACCGCCTAAAACCGGGCCAGACCGGCTCAAATCGGCATTGACCGGCTCAAACCAGACCATACAGGTTCAAACTGGTTTAGACCGGCTCAATCCGGTTTTGACCGGCTCAAACCGGTTTTGACCAGCCCAAACCTCTCCAGACCGGCTAAAACCGGTTTTCACCAGCCCAAACCGGTTTTGACCTGATTAGACCAGATCAAACCGGACCAGACCAGCTCAGACAGTCTCGAATCGGTTTTGACTGGCTTCAACCAGACCAAACCGGCTCAAACAGGTTTTGATTGGCTCGAACCAGTTTTGACCGGCTCAAACCAGAGCAGACCGACTCAAACCAGAGCAGACCGGCTGAAATCGGTTTTGACCGGATGAGACAATATTCAAACAAAGCAGAGAGGTCAAGACCAGTTAAAATCGGATCCAACCGGACCAGACCGTCAGAGACCCGCCTAAAACTGGGCCAAAAACCTGTTTTTGACCGGTGCAAAACAGACCAGACCGTCTCAAAACGGTTTTGACCGAACTGAGCCGGTTTTGACTGGCTCAAACAAGACCATACCGGTTCAAACCAGTTTTGACTGCCTCAATCCCGTTTGGAACGGCTGAAACCGGTTTTGACCGGCTCAAACCACTCCAGACCGGAAAAAACCGGTTTTTACCGGCTAAAGCGGTTTTGACCTGATTAGACCAGCTCAAACCAGACCAGACCAGTTCAATACGTTTTTGACCATCACAAACCGGTTTTGAACGGCTTAAATCGGTTTTGACGGGCTCAAACCGGTTTTGACCGGCTCAAACCATACCAGACTGGCTGAAACCGGTTTTGACATTCTAAAACCGGGTTTGACCGGACGAGACCGGATCAAACCGAATCAGACCGGCCCAGACTGCCTAAAACTGGGCCACAAACCGGTTTTGACCGGTTCAAACTAGGCCAGACCGGCTCAAACCGATTTTGATCGACCTGATCCGGTTTTGACCGGCTCAAACAAGACCATACCCGTTCAAACCGGTTTTGACTCCTTCAATCCGGATTTGACCGGCTGAAACCGGTTTTGACCGGCTCAAACCACTCCAGACCGGGTAAAACCGGTTTTCACTGGCTCAAACCGGTTTTGATCCGATTTGACCGGATCAAACCGGACCAGACCGGCTCAGAGAGCTCGAATCGGTTTTGACTGGCTTCAACCAGACCAAACCGGCTCAAAACAGACCAGACCGGCTCAAACCTGACCAGACCGCCTCAAACCGGTTTTGACCAGCTCAAACCAGACCAGACCGGCTCAAACCAGACCAGACCGGCTCAAACCGGTTTTGACCAGTTCAAACCGGTTTTGACCGGATGAAAGCGGTTTTGACCGAATCAAACCGGACTCGACCGGCCAGACCAGCTGAAACAGGATCACATCGGAGCAGACTGTCCCAGACCGGCTGAAACCGGGCCCACAAACCGGTTTTGACCGGCTCAAACCAGACCAGACCATCTCAAACCGGTTTGACCGGCCCTGACTGGTTTAGACCGGCTCAAACCAGACCAGACAGGCTCAATCCGGATCAGAGCGGCTCAAACCGGTTTTGACCGGATGACAACGGATCAAACCGGACCAGACTGGCTCACACCGGATCACTCTGGTTCAGACAGTCCCAGACCAGCTGAAACCGGATCAAACCATACGAGAGCGGCACAGACAAGCAAAAACCGTGCCAGACTGGCTCAAACCGGTTTTGACCATCTCAAACCAGAACAAACAGGTTCAAACCGGTTTTGACTGGCTCAATTCGGTTTTGACCGGCTCAAACCGGTTTTTACCAGCTCAAACCACTCCAGACTGGAAAAAACCGGTTTTCAACGGCCCAAACCGGTTTTGACCTGATTAGACCGGGTCAAACCGGTTTTGACAGACTCAACCGATTTGAGCTGCCCAAACCACACCAGAACGGCTGAAACCGGATTTGACCGGCTAAAACCGGTTTTCTACGGATGAAACCAGATCAAACTGAATCAGACCAGCCCTGACCAGCTATAATCGGATCAAACCGGACCAGAACGGCCAGACCACCTAAAACTGGGCCACAAATCTGATTTGACCGGTGCAAACCAGACCAGACCGGCTCAAACCGTTTTGACCGACCTCAGCCGGTTTTGACCGGCGCAAAGCAGACCAGACTGGTTTCAAACCGATTTTGACTGCCTCAATCCGGTTTTGACCGGCTGAAACCGGTTTTGACCGGCTTAAACCACTCCAGATGCGGTAAAACCAGTTTCAGCGGCTTAAACCGGTTTTGACCTGATTAGACCAGTTTAAACCAGACCAGACCGGTTCAATGCGGTTTTGACTGGCACAAACCGGGTTTGAACGGCTCGAACAGGTTTTCACCGGCTGAAACCACACCACACTGGCTGAAATCGGTTTTGACCGGATGAGACCGTATTCAAACGAAGCAGAGAGGTCAAGACCAGCTAAAATCGGATCCAACCAGACCAGACCGTCACAGACCGCCTAAAACTGGGCCACAAACTGGTTTTGACCGGTGCAAACCAGACCAGACAGCTCAAACCGGTTTCAACCGAACTGAGCTGGTTTTGACTGGCTCAAACAAGACCATAGCGGTTCAAACCAGTTTTGACGGCCTCAATCCGGTTTGGACCAGCTGAAACCGGTTTTGAAAGGCTCAAACCACTCCAGACCGGGTAAGAAACCGGTTTTCACCGGCTTAAAGCGTTTTGACCTGATTAGACCAGCTCAAACCAGACCAGACCAGTTCAATACGTTTTTGACCATCACATACCGGTATTGAATGGCTCAAAAACGGTTTTGACCGGCTCAAACCGTTTTGACCGGCGCAAACCAGACCAGACCCGCTCAAACCGGTTTTGACCGGATGACAACGGATCAAACCGGACCAGACTGGCTCACACCGGATCAAACTGGCTCAGACAGTCCCAGACCAGCTGAAACCGGATCAAACCAGACGAGAGCGGCACAGACCAGCTAAAACCATGCCAGACCGGCTCAAATCGGTTTTGAACGGCTCAAACCACTCCAGACCGGTACAACCGGTTTTCACTGGCTCAAACCGGTTTTGATCCGAATAGACCGGATCAAACCGGACCAGACCGGCTCAGAGAGGCTCGAATCTGTTTTGACTGGCTTCAACCAGACCAAACGGGCTCAAAACAGACCAGACCGGCTCAAACCAGACCAGACCAGTTCAAACCAGACCAGACCGGCTCAAACCAGACCAGACCAGCTCAAACCGGTTTTGGCTGGATGAAAGCAGTTTTGACCGAATCAAACCGGACTCGACCTGCCCAGATCAGCTGAAACAGGATCAAATCGAGCAGACTGGCCCAGAACGGCTGAAACCAGGCCACAAACCTCTTTTGACCGGCTCCAACCAGACCAGACACTCTCAAACCGGTTTCGACCGGCTCAAACCAGACCAGACAGGCTCAATCCGGATCAGAGCGGCTCAAACCGGTTTTGACCGGATGACAAAACGGATCAAACCGGACCAGACTGGCTCACACCGGATCAAACTGGTTCAGACAGTCCCAGACCAGCTGAAACCGGATCAAACCAGAAGAGAGCGGCACAGACCAGCTAAAACCGTGCCAGACCGGCTCAAAACGGTTTTGACCGGATGAAAGAGGTTTTGACCGGATCAAACCGGACTCGACCGGCCCAGACCAGCTGAAACAGGATCAAATCGGAGCAGACTGGCCCAGACCGGATGAAACCGGGCCACAAACCAGTTTTGACCGGCTCAAACCAGACCAGACCCTCTCAAACCGGTTTTGACTTGACCGGCTTGAGCCGGTTTAGACTGGCTCAAACCAGACCAGACAGGCTCAATCCGGATCAGAGCGGCTCAAACCGGTTTTGACCGGATGACAACGGATCAAACCGGACCAGACTGGCTCACAATGGATCAAACTGGTTCAGACAGTCCCAGACCAGCTGAAACCGGATGAAAACAGACGAGAGTGGCACAGACCAGCTAAAACCGTGCCAGACCGGCTCAAACCGGTTTTCACCGTCTCAAAGCAGAACAAACAGGTTCAAACCGGTTTTGACTGGCCAATCCGGTTTTGACCGGCTCAAACCGATTTTGACCAGCTCAAACCACTCCAGACCAGATAAAACCGGTTTTCAACGGCCCAAACCGGTTTTGACCTGATTAGACCGGTTCAAACCGATTTTGACTGCCTCAATCCGGTTTTGACTGGCTGAAACCGGTTTTGACCGGCTCAAACCACTCCAGACCGGGTAAAACCGGTTTTCAGCGGCTTAAACCGGTTTTGACCTGATTAGACCAGTTTAAACCAGACCAGTCCGGTTCAATACGGTTTTGACCAGCACAAACCGGTTTTGAACGGCTCGAACAGGTTTTGACCGGCTCAAACCACACCAGACCGGCTGAAACAGGTTTTTGAGCCGGCTAAAACCGGGTTTGACCAGATGAGACCGGATCCAACCGAAACAGTCTCAAACCAGACCAGACCGGCTCAAACCGGTTTTGACCAGCTCAAACCAGAACAGACCGGCTCAAACCAGACCAGACCGGCTCAAACCAGTTTTGACCGGATGAAAGCGGTTTTGCCCGGATCAAACCGGACTCGCCCGGCCCAGACCAGCTGAAACAGGATCACATCGAGCAGACTGGCCCAGACCGGCTGAAACCGGGCCACAAACTGGTTTTGACCAGCTCAAACCAGACCAGACCGTCTCAAACAGGTTTTGACCGGCCTGAGCCGGTTTAGACCGGCTCAAACCAGACCAGACAGGCTCAATCCGGATCAGAGCGGCTCAAACTGGTTTTGACCGGATGACAACGGATCAAACCGGACAGACTGGCTCACACCGGATCAAACTGGCTCAGACAGTCCCAGACCAGCTGAAACCGGATCAAACCAGACGAGAGCAGCACAGACCAGCTAAAACCGTGCCAGACCGGCTCAAATCGGTTTTGACCAGCTCAAACGACTCCAGACCGGGTACAACCGGTTTTCACTGGCTCAAACCGGTTTTGATCCGATTAGACCGGATCAAACCTTACCAGACCGGCTCAGAGAGGCTCGAATCTGTTTTGACTGGGTTCAACCAGACCAAACTGGCTCAAAACAGACCAGACCGGCTCAAACCAGACCAGACCGTCTCAAACCGGTTTTGACCAGCTCAAACCAGACCAGACCGGCTCAAACCAGACCAGACCGGCTCAAACCGGTTTTGACCGGCTCAAACCGGTTTTGACTGGATGAAAGCTGTTTTGACCGGATCAAACCGGACCAGACAGGCTCAATCCGGATCAGAGCGGCTCAAACCGGTTTTGACCGAAAGACAACGGATCAAACCGGACCAGACTGGCTCACACCAGATCAAACTGGTTCAGACAGTCCCAGAGCAGCTGAAACCGGATCAAACCAGACGAGAGCGGCACAGACCAGCTAAAACCGTGCCAGACCGGCTCAAACCGGTTTTGACCGTCTCAAACCAGAACAAACAGGTTCAAACCGGTTTTGACTGGCTCAATCCGGTTTTGACCGGCTCAAACCGGTTTTGACCAGCTCAAACCACTCCAGACCGGATAAAATCGGTTTTCAACGGCCCAAACCGGTTTTGACCTGATTAGACCGGGTCAAACCGGTTTTGACAGACTCAAACCGATTTTGACCTGCTCAAACCACACCAGAACGGCTTGAAACCGGATTTGACCGGCTAAATCCGGTTTTGTCCGGATGAAACCAGATCAAACTGAATCAGACCGGCCCTGACCGGCTATAATCGATCAAACCGGACCAGAACGGCCCAGACCACCTAAAACTGGGCCACAAATCGGATTTGACCGGTGTAAACCCGACCAGACCGGCTCAAACCGGTTTTGACCGACCACAGCCGGTTTTGACTGGCGCAAACCAGACCAGACCGGTTCAAACCGATTTTGACTGCCTCAATCCGGTTTTGACCGGCTGAAACCGTTTTTGACCGGCTCAAACCACTCCAGACGGGTTTAAAACCGGTTTTCATCGGCTTAAACCGGTTTTGACCTGATTAGACCAATTTAAACCAGACCAGACCGGTTCAATGCGGTTTTGACCAGCACAAACCGGTTTTGAACGGCTCGAACAAGTTTTGACCGGCTCAAACCACACCACACCGGCTGAATTCGGTTTTCACTGGATGAGACCGTATTCAAACGAAGCAGAGAGGTCAAGACCAGCTAAAATCGGATCCAACCGGACCAGACGGTCACAGACCGCCTAAAACTGGGCCACAAACCGGTTTTGACCGGCTCAAACCAGACCAGACCGGCTCAAACCGGTTTTGACCGAACTGAGCCGGTTTGACTGCCTCAAACAAGACCATACCGGTTCAAACCGGTTTTGACTGCCTCAATCCGGTTTTGACAGGCTGAAACCGGTTTTGACCGGCTCAAACCACTCCAGAACGGGTAGAAACTGTTTTTACGGCTTAAAGCGGTTTTGACCTCATTAGACCAGCTCAAACCAGACCAGACCAGTTCAATACGTTTTTGACCATCACAAACCGGTTTTGAACGGCTCAAAAACGGTTTTGACCGGCTCAAAACCGGTTTTAGACCGGCTCAAACCAGACCAGAGAGGCTCAATCCGGATCAGAGCGGCTCAAACCGGTTTTGACCGGATGACAACGGAACAAACCGGACCAGACTGTCTCACACCGGATCAAACTGGCGCAGACAGTCCCAGACCAGCTGAAACCGGATCAAACCAGACGAGAGCGGCACAGACCAGCTAAAACCGTGCCAGACTGGCTCAAATCGGTTTTGACCGGCCTCAAACCACTCCAGACCGGGTAAAACCGGTTTTCACTGGCTCAAACCGGTTTTGATCCGATTAGACCGGATCAAACCGGACCAGACCGGCTCAGAGAGGCTCGAATCCGTTTTGACTGGCTTCAACCAGACCAAACCGGGTCAAAACAGACCAGACCGGCTCAAACCAGACCAGACCGGCTCAAACCGGTTTTGACCAGCTCAAACCAGACCAGACTGCCTCAAACCAGACCTGACCAGCTTAAACCGGTTTTGACCGGATGAAAGCAGTTTTGACCGAATCAAAGCGGACTCGACCTGCCCAGACCAGCTGAAACAGGATCAAATCGGAGCAGACTGGCCCAGACCGGCTGAAACTGTGCCACAAACCGGTTTTGACCGGGCTCAACCAGACCAGACCCTCTCAAACCGGTTTAGACCGGCTCAAACCAGACCAGACAGGCTCAATCCGGATCAGAGCGCCTCAAACCGGTTTTTGACCAGATGACAACGGATCAAACCGGACAAGACTGGCTCACACCGGATCAAACTGGTTCAGACAGTCCCAGAGCAGCTGAAGACGGATCAAATCAGACGAGAGCGGCACAGACCAGCTAAAACCGTGCCAGACCGGCTCAAACCGGTTTTGACCGTCTCAAACCAGAACAAACAGGTTCACACCGGTTTTGACTGACCCAATCCGGTTTTGACCAGCTCAAACCGGTTTTGACCAGCTCAAACCACTCCAGACCGGATAAACCGGTTTTCAACGGCCCAAACCGGTTTTGACCTGATTAGACCGGGTCAAACCGGTTTTGACAGACTCAAACCGGTTTTGACCTGCTCAAACCACACCAGAACGGCTGAAACCGGGTTTGACGAGCTAAAACTGGTTTTGACCGGATGAGACCGGATCAAACCGAATCAGACTGGCCCCGACCAGGTAACATCGGATCAAACCGGAGCAGACTGGCCCAGACCACGTAAAACTGGGCCACAAACCGGTTTTGACCGGCTCATAGCAGACCAGACCGGCGAAAACCGGTTTTGACCTACCAGAGCTGGTTTTGACTGGCTCAAACCAGACAAGACCGGCTCAAACCAGACCACACCGGCTCAAATGGGTTTTGACCAGCTCAAACGAGACCAGACCGGTTCAATCCGGTTTTGACATGCTTAAACCGGTTTTGAACGGCTCGAACCGGTTTTGACCGGCTCAAACCACACCAGAACGGCTCAAACCGGTTTTGACTGGCTGAAATCGATTTTGACTGGATGAGACAGTATCAAACCGGACCAGACGAGCACAGAACGGCAAAAACCGGATCAAACCGGACCAGAAAGGCCCAGACCGCCTAAAACCGGTCCAAACCGGCTCAAACCTATTTTGACCGGCTTAAACTAGACCAGACCGGCTCAAACCGGTTTTGACCAGCTCAAACCAGAGCAGACAGGCTGAAACCGGATCAAACCGGACCAGACTGGCCCAGACTGCCTGAAACCGTGCCAAACTGGCTCAAACTTATTTTGACTGGCTGAAACCAGACCAGACCGGGTGGAACCTGTTTTGACCGGCTCAAACCAGACCTGACCGGCTCAAACCGGTTTTGACCAGATTACACCGGATCAAACCGGACCAGACCTTCTCAAACCGGATCATACCGGACCAGACCAGCACAAACCGGCTCTAACAGGCTCAAACCGAACCAGACCGGCCCAGACAGGCTAAAACTGAGCCAAACTGGCTCAATCAGGTTTTGACCGGCTCAAACCAGACCAGATAGGCTCAAACCAGACCAGACGGGCTCAAACCTGTTTTGACCGACTCACACCAGAAGAGACCGGCTCAAACCGGCTTTGACCGGATGAGACAGGATAAAACCAGACCAGACCGGCTTAAACCGGATGAAACCGCACCAGACCGGCCCAGAACAGCTGAAGCCGGAGCAAACGGGACCAGACCGGTCCAGATTGGCTAAAACCGGGCCACAAACCGGTTTTGACGGGCTCAAACCAGACCAGACCTGCTCAAACCGGATCAAACGGGACCAGACCGGCCCAGACCGCCTAAAACCAGGCCAAACCAGCTCAAACCTATTTTGACCGACTCAAACCAGACCAGACCGTCTCCAACCTGTTTTGACTGGCTCAAACCAGACCAGACCAGCTCAAACCGGTTTTGACCGGATTAGACCAGATGAAACCAGACCAGATATCCTCAAACCGGATCATACCGGACCAGACCGGCACAAACGGCTCAAACTGGCTCAAACCGAACCAGACCGGCCGAGACAGGCTAAAACCAGGCTAAACTGGCTCAATCAGATTTTGACCGGCTCAAACCAGACCAGGACCAGCTCAAACCAGACCAGACTGCATCA
>NW_027327068.1:600000-795426 GCF_047675955.1 Chlorocebus sabaeus | reverse complement strand
AGGCTTCTTGAAGGGAAATATGTAACTCTGTGAGATGAATTCACAGAACACAGAGCAGTTTCTCAGAAAGCTTCTTTCCAGTTTTGAACGGAAGATATTTCCTTTTTCACCATAGCCCTCTATGGGCTTCCAAATATCCCCTTGCCAATTCCACAAAAACAGCCTTAGCGAAAGGCTTCTTGAAGGGAAAGATGTAACTCTGTGAGATGAATAAACAGAACACAGAGCAGTTTCTCAGAAAGCTTCTTTCCAGTTTTGAACGGAAGATATTTAATTTGTCACCATAGCCCTGTATGGGCTTCCAAATATCCCTTTGCCAATTCCACAAGAACAGCCTTAGCGAAAGGCTTCTTGAAGGGAAAGATGTAACTCTGTGAGATGAATTCACAGAACACAGAGCAGTTTCTCAGAAAGCTTCTTTCCAGTTTTCAGGGGAAGATATTTCCTTTTTCACCATAGCCCTCTATGGGCTTCCAAATATCCCTTTGCCAATTCCACAAGAACAGCCTTAGCGAAAGGCTTCTTGAAGGGACAGATGTAACTCTGTGAGATGAATTCACAAAACACAGAGCAGTTTCTCAGAAAGCTTCTTTCCAGTTTTGAACGGAAGATATTTCCTTTTTCACCATAGCCCACTATAGGCTTCCAAATATCCCTTTGCCAATTCCACAAGAACAGCCTTAGCGAAAGGCTTCTTGAAGGGAAAGATGTAACTCTGTGAGATGAATTAACAGAACACAGAGCAGTTTCTCAGAAAGCTTTTTCCAGGTTTGAACGGAAGATATTTCCTTTTTCACCATAGCCCTCTAAGGGCTTCCAAATATCCCTTTGCCAATTCCAGAAGAACAGCCTTAGCGAAAGGCTTCTTGAAGGGAAACATGTAATTCTGTGAGATGAATTAACAGAACACAGAGCAGTTTCTCAAAAGCTTCTTTCCAGTTTTGAACGGAAGATATTTCCTTTTTCACCATAGCCCTCTATGGGCTTCGAAATATCCCTTTGCAATTCCACAAGAACAGCCTGAGCGAAAGGCTTCTTGAAGGGAAAGATGTAACTCTCTGAGATGAATTCACAGAACACAGAGAAGTTTCTCAGAAAGCTTCTTTCCAGTTTTGAGCGGAAGATATTTCCTTTTTCACCATAGCCCTCTATGGGCTTCCAAATAACCCTTTGCCAATTCCACAAGAACAGCCTTAGCGAAAGGCTTCTTGAAGGGAAATATGTAACTCTGTGAGATGAATTCACAGAACACAGAGCAGTTTCTCAGAAAGCTTCTTTCCAGTTTTGAACGGAAGATATTTCCTTTTTCACCATAGCCCTCTATGGGCTTCCAAATATCCCCTTGCCAATTCCACAAGAACAGCCTTAGCGAAAGGCTTCTTGAAGGGAAAGATGTAACTCTGTGAGATGAATTAACAGAACACAGAGGAGTTTCTCAGAAAGCTTCTTTCCAGTTTTGAACGGAAGATATTTCCTTTTTCACCATAGCCCTCTATGGGATTCCAAATATCCCTTTGCCAATTCCACAAGAACAGCCTTAGCGAAAGGCTTCTTGAAGGGAAAGATGTAATTCTGTGAGATGAATTAAAAGAACACAGAGCAGTTTCTCAGAAAGCTTCTTTCCAGTTTTCAGTGGAAGATATTTCCTTTTTCACCATAGCCCTCTATGGGCTTCCAAATATCCCTTTGCCAATTCCACAATAACAGCCTTAGAGAAAGGCTTCTTGAAGGGAAAGATGTAACTCTCTGAGATGAATTAACAGAACACAGAGCAGTTTCTCAGAAAGATTCTTTCCAGTTTTCAGCGGAAGATATTTCCTTTTTCACCATAGCCCTCTATGGGCTTCCAAATATCCCTTTGCCAATTCCACAAGAACAGCCTTAGCGAAAGGCTTCTTGAAGGGAAAGATGTAACTCTGTGAGATGAATTAAGAGAACACAGAGCAGTTTCTCAGAAAGCTTCTTTCCAGTTTTGAACGGAAGATATTTAATTTGTCACCATAGCCCTCTATGGGCTTCCAAATATCCCTTTGCCAATTCCACAAGAACAGCCTTAGCGAAAGGCTTCTTGAAGGGAAAGATGTAACTCTGTGAGATGAATTAACAGAACACAGAGCAGTTTCTCAGAAAGCTTCTTTCCAGTTTTCAGGGGAAGATATTTCCTTTTTCACCATAGCCCTCTATGGGCTTCCAAATATCCCTTTGCCAATTCCACAAGAACAGCCTTAGCGAAAGGCTTCTTGAAGGGAAAGATGTAACTCTGTGAGATGAATTCACAGAACACAGAGCAGTTTCTCAGAAAGCTTCTTTCCAGTTTTGAACGGAAGATATTTCCTTTTTCACCATAGCCCTCTATAGGCTTCGAAATATCCCTTTGCCAATTCCACAAGAACAGCCTTAGCGAAAGGCTTCTTGAAGGGAAAGATGTAACTCTGTGAGATGAATTAACAGAACACAGAGCAGTTTCTCAGAAAGCTTCTTTCCAGTTTTTAACGGAAGATATTTCCTTTTTCACCATAGCCCTCTAAGGGCTTCCAAATATCCCTTTGCCAATTCCACAAGAACAGCCTTAGGGAAAGGCTTCTTGAAGGGAAAGATGTAACTCTGTGAGATGAATTCACAGAACACAGAGCAGTTTCTCAGAAAGCTTCTTTCCAGTTTTGAACGGAAGATATTTCCTTTGTCACCATAGCCCTCTATGGGCTTCCAAATATCCCTTTGAAAATTCCACAAGAACAGCCTTAGCGAAAGGCTTCTTGAAGGGAAAGATGTAACTCTGTGAGATGAATTAACAGAACACAGAGCAGTTTCTCAGAAAGCTTCTTTCCAGTTTTGAACGGAAGATATTTCCTTTGTCACCATAGCCCTCTATGGGCTTCCAAATATCCCTTTGTTATTTCCACAAGAACAGCCTTAGCGAAAGGCTTCTTGAAGGGAAAGATGTAACTCTGTGAGATGAATTCACAGAACACAGAGCAGTTTCTCAGAAAGCTTCTTTCCAGTTTTGAACGGAAGATATTTCCTTTGTCACCATAGCCCTCTATGGGCTTCCAAATATCCCTTTGAAAATTCCACAAGAACAGCCTTAGCGAAAGGCTTCTTGAAGGGAAAGATGTAACTCTGTGAGATGAATTCACAGAACACAGAGCAGTTTCTCAGAAAGCTTCTTTCCAGTTTTCAGCGGAAGATATTTCCTTTTTCACCATAGCCCTCTATGGGCTTCCAAATATCCCTTTGCCAATTCCACAAGAACAGCCTTAGGGAAAGGCTTCTTGAAGGGAAAGATGTAACTCTGTGAGATGAATTCACAAAACACAGAGCAGTTTCTCAGAAAGCTTCTTTCCAGTTTTGAACGGAAGATATTTCCTTTTTCACCATAGCCCTCTATGGGCTTCCAAATATCCCTTTGCCAGTTCCACAAGAACAGCTTTAGCGAAAGGCTTCTTGAAGGGAAACATGTAACTCTGTGAGATGAATTAACAGAACACAGAGCAGTTTCTCAGAAAGCTTCTTTCCAGTTTTGAACGGAAGATATTTCCTTTTTCACCATAGCCCTCTATGGGCTTCCAAATATCCCTTTGCCAATTCCACAAGAACAGCCTGAGCGAAAGGCTTCTTGAAGGGAAAGATGTAACTCTGTGAGATGAATTCACAGAACACAGAGAAGTTTCTCAGAAAGCTTCTTTCCCGTTTTGAGCGGAAGATATTTCCTTTTTCACCATAGCCCTCTATGTTCTTCCAAATATCCCTTTGCCAATTCCACAAGAACAGCCTTAGCGAAAGGCTTCTTGAAGGGAAAGATGTAACTCTGTGAGATGAATTAACAGAACACAGAGCAGTTTCTCAGAAAGCTTCTTTCCAGTTTTGAACGGAAGATATTTCCTTTTTCACCATAGCCGTCTATGGGCTTCCAAATATCACTTTGCCAATTCCACAAGAACAGCCTTAGCGAAGGGCTTCTTGAAGGGAAAGATGTACCTCTGTGAGATGAATTAACAGAACACAGAGCAGTTTCTCAGAAAGCTTCTTTCCAGTTTTGAACGGAAGATATTTCCTTTTTCACCATAGCCCTCTATGGGCTTCCAAATATCCCTTTCCCAATTCCACAAGAACAGCCTTAGCGAAAGGCTTCTTGAAGGGAAAGATGTAACTCTGTGAGATGAATTAACAGAACACAGAGCAGTTTCTCAGAAAGCTTCTTTCCAGTTTTGAACGGAAGATATTTCCTTTTTCAACATAGCCCTCTATGGGCTTCCAAATATCCCTTTGCCAATTCCACAAGAACAGCCTTAGCGAAAGGCTTCTTGAAGGGAAACATGTAACTCTGTGAGATGAATTAAAAGAACACAGAGCAGTTTCTCAGAAAGCTTCTTTCCAGTTTTCAGCGGAAGATATTTCCTTTTTCACCATAGCCCTCTATGGGCTTCCAAATATCCCTTTGCCAATTCCACAATAACAGCCTTAGCGAAAGGCTTCTTGAAGGGAACGATGTAACTCTCTGAGATGAATTAACAGAACACAGAGCAGTTTCTCAGAAAGCTTCTTTCCAGTTTTGAACGGAAGATATTTCCTTTTTCACCATAGCCCTCTATGGGCTTCCAAATATCCCTTTGCCAATTCCACAAGAACAGCTTTAGCGAAAGGCTTCTTGAAGGGAAACATGTAACTCTGTGAGATGAATTCACAGAACACAGAGCAGTTTCTCAGAAAGCTTCTTTCCAGTTTTGAACGGAAGATATTTCCTTTTTCACCATAGCCCTCTATGGGTTTCCAAATATCCCCTTGCCAATTCCACAAGAACAGCCTTAGCGAAAGGCTTCTTGAAGGGAAAGATGTACTCTGTAAGATGAATTAACAGAACACAGAGGAGTTTATCAGAAAGCTTCTTTCCAGTTTTGAACGGAAGATATTTCCTTTTTCACCATAGCCCTCTATGGGCTTCCAAATATCCCTTTGCCAATTCCACAAGAACAGCCTTAGCGAAAGGCTTCTTGAAGGGAAAGATGTAACTCTGTGAGATGAATTAAAAGAACACAGAGCAGTCTCTCAGAAAGCTTCTTTCCAGTTTTCAGCGGAAGATATTTCCTTTTTCACCATAGCCCTCTATGCGCTTCCAAATATCCCTTTGCCAATTCCACAAGAACAGCCTTAGCGAAAGACTTCTTGAAGGGAAAGATGTAACTCTGTGAGATGAATTAACAGAACACAGAGCAGTTTCTCAGAAAGCTTCTTTCCAGTTTTGAACGGAAGATATTTCCTTTTTCACCATAGCCCTCTATGGGCTTCCAAATATCCCTTTGCCAATTCCACAATAACAGCCTTAGCGAAAGGCTTCTTGAAGGGAAAGATGTAACTCTCTGAGATGAATTAACAGAACACAGAGCAGTTTCTCAGAAAGCTTCCTTCCAGTTTTCAGCGGAAGATATTTCCTTTTTCACCATAGCCCTCTATGGGCTTCCAAATATCCCTTTGCCAATTCCACAAGAACAGCCTTAGCGAAAGGCTACTTGAAGGGAAAGATGTAACTCTGTGAGATGAATTCACAGAACACAGAGCAGTTTCTCAGAAAGCTTCTTTCCAGTTTTGAACGGAAGATATTTAATTTGTCACCATAGCCCTCTATGGGCTTCCAAATATCCCTTTGCCAATTCCACAAGAACAGCCTTAGCGAAAGGCTTCTTGAAGGGAATGATGTAACTCTGTGAGATGAATTAACAGAACACAGAGCAGTTTCTCAGAAAGCTTCTTTCCAGTTTTCAGCGGAAGATATTTCCTTTTTCACCATAGCCCTCTATGGGCTTCCAAATATCCCTTTGCCAATTCCACAAGAACAGCCTTAGCGAAAGGCTTCTTGAAGGGAAAGATGTAACTCTGTGAGATTAATTCACAGAACACAGAGCAGTTTCTCAGAAAGCTTCTTTCGAATTTTGAACGGAAGATATTTCCTTTGTCACCATAGCCCTCTATGGGCTTCCAAATATCCCTATGAAAATTCCACAAGAACAGCCTTAGCGAAAGGCTTCTTGAAGGGAAAGATGTAACTCTGTGAGATGAATTCACAGAACACAGAGCAGTTTCTCAGAAAGCTTCTTTCCAGTTTTCAGCGGAAGATATTTCCTTTTTCACCATAGCCCTCTATGGGCTTCCAAATATCCCTTTGCCAATTCCACAAGAACAGCCTTAGGGAAAGGCTTCTTGAAGGGAAAGATGTAACTCTGTGAGATGAATTCACAAAACACAGAGCAGTTTCTCAGAAAGCTTCTTTCCAGTTTTGAACGGAAGATATTTCCTTTTTCACCATAGCCCTCTATGGGCTTCCAAATATCCCTTTGCCAATTCCACAAGAACAGCTTTAGCGAAAGGCTTCTTGAAGGGAAACATGTAACTCTGTGAGATGAATTAACAGAACACAGAGCAGTTTCTCAGAAAGCTTCTTTCCAGTTTTGAACGGAAGATATTTCCTTTTTCACCTTAGCCCTCTATGGGCTTCCAAATATCCCTTTGCCAATTCCACAAGAACAGACTGAGCGAAAGGCTTCTTGAAGGGAAAGATGTAACTCTGTGAGATGAATTCACAGAACACAGAGAAGTTTCTCAGAAAGCTTCTTTCCAGTTTTCAGCGGAAGATATTTCCTTTTTCACCATAGCCCTCTATGGGCTTCCAAATAACCCTTTGCCAATTCCACAAGAACAGCCTTAGCGAAAGGCTTCTTGAAGGGAAATATGTAACTCTGTGAGATGAATTCACAGAACACAGAGCAGTTTCTCAGAAAGCTTCTTTCCAGTTTTGATCGGAAGATATTTCCTTTTTCACCATAGCCCTCTATGGGCTTCCAAATATCCCCTTGCCAATTCTACAAGAACAGCCTTAGCGAAAGGCTTCTTGAAGGGAAAGATGTAACTCTGTGAGATGAATTAACAGAACACAGAGGAGTTTCTCAGAAAGCTTCTTTCCAGTTTTGAACGGAAGATATTTCCTTTTTCACCATAGCCCTCTATGGGCTTCCAAATATCCCATTGCCAATTCCACAAGAACAGCCTTAGCGAAAGGCTTCTTGAAGGGAAAGATGTAATTCTGTGAGATGAATTAAAAGAACACAGAGCAGTTTCTCAGAAAGCTTCTTTCCAGTTTTCAGCGGAAGATATTTCCTTTTTCACCATAGCCCTCTATGGGCTTCCAAATATCCCTTTGCCAATTCCACAAGAACAGCCTTAGCGAAAGGCTTCTTGAAGGGAAAGATGTAACTCTGTGAAATGAATTTACAGAACACAGAGCAGTTTCTCAGAAAGCTTCTTTCCAGTTTTGAACGGAAGATATTTAATTTGTCACCATAGCCCTCTATGGGCTTCCAAATATCCCTTTGCCAATTCCACAAGAACAGCCTTAGCGAAAGGCTTCTTGAAGGGAAAGATGTAACTCTGTGAGATGAATTAACAGAACACAGAGCAGTTTCTCAGAAAGCTTCTTTCCAGTTTTGAACCGAAGATATTTCCTTTTTCACCATAGCCCTCTATGGGCTTCCAAATATCCCTTTGCCAATTCCACAAGAACAGCTTTAGCGAAAGGCTTCTTGAAGGGAAACATGTAATTCTGTGAGATGAATTAACAGAACACAGAGCAGTTTCTCAGAAAGCTTCTTTCCAGTTTTGAACGGAAGATATTTCCTTTTTCACCATAGCCCTCTATGGGCTTCCAAATAACCCTTTGCCAATTCCACAAGAACAGCCTTAGCGAAAGGCTTCTTGAAGGGAAATATGTAACTCTGTGAGATGAATTCACAGAACACAGAGCAGTTTCTCAGAAAGCTTCTTTCCAGTTTTGAACGGAAGATATTTCCTTTTTCACCATAGCCCTCTATGGGCTTCCAAATATCCCCTTGCCAATTCCACAAAAACAGCCTTAGCGAAAGGCTTCTTGAAGGGAAAGATGTAACTCTGTGAGATGAATAAACAGAACACAGAGCAGTTTCTCAGAAAGCTTCTTTCCAGTTTTGAACGGAAGATATTTAATTTGTCACCATAGCCCTGTATGGGCTTCCAAATATCCCTTTGCCAATTCCACAAGAACAGCCTTAGCGAAAGGCTTCTTGAAGGGAAAGATGTAACTCTGTGAGATGAATTCACAGAACACAGAGCAGTTTCTCAGAAAGCTTCTTTCCAGTTTTCAGGGGAAGATATTTCCTTTTTCACCATAGCCCTCTATGGGCTTCCAAATATCCCTTTGCCAATTCCACAAGAACAGCCTTAGCGAAAGGCTTCTTGAAGGGACAGATGTAACTCTGTGAGATGAATTCACAAAACACAGAGCAGTTTCTCAGAAAGCTTCTTTCCAGTTTTGAACGGAAGATATTTCCTTTTTCACCATAGCCCTCCATGGGCTTCCAAATATCCCTTTGCCAGTTCCACAAGAACAGCTTTAGCGAAAGGCTTCTTGAAGGGAAACATGTAACTCTGTGAGATGAATTAACAGAACACAGAGCAGTTTCTCAGAAAGCTTCTTTCCAGTTTTGAACGGAAGATATTTCCTTTTTCACCATAGCCCTCTATGGGCTTCCAAATATCCCTTTGCCAATTCCACAAGAACAGCCTGAGCGAAAGGCTTCTTGAAGGGAAAGATGTAACTCTGTGAGATGAATTCACAGAACACAGAGAAGTTTCTCAGAAAGCTTCTTTCCCGTTTTGAGCGGAAGATATTTCCTTTTTCACCATAGCCCTCTATGTTCTTCCAAATATCCCTTTGCCAATTCCACAAGAACAGCCTTAGCGAAAGGCTTCTTGAAGGGAAACATGTAACTCTGTGAGATGTATTAACAGAACACAGAGCAGTTTCTCAGAAAGCTTCTTTCCAGTTTTGAACGGAAGATATTTCCTTTTTCACCATAGCCGTCTATGGGCTTCCAAATATCACTTTGCCAATTCCACAAGAACAGCCTTAGCGAAGGGCTTCTTGAAGGGAAAGATGTACCTCTGTGAGATGAATTAACAGAACACAGAGCAGTTTCTCAGAAAGCTTCTTTCCAGTTTTGAACGGAAGATATTTCCTTTTTCACCATAGCCCTCTATGGGCTTCCAAATATCCCTTTGCCAATTCCACAAGAACAGCCTTAGCGAAAGGCTTCTTGAAGGGAAAGATGTAACTCTGTGAGATGAATTCACAGAACACAGAGAAGTTTCTCAGAAAGCTTCTTTCCAGTTTTCAGCGGAAGATATTTCCTTTTTCACCGTAGCCCTCTATGGGCTTCCAAATAACCCTTTGCCAATTCCACAAGAACAGCCTTAGCGAAAGGCTTCTTGAAGGGAAATATGTAACTCTGTGAGATGAATTCACAGAACACAGAGCAGTTTCTCAGAAAGCTTCTTTCCAGTTTTGATCGGAAGATATTTCCTTTTTCACCATAGCCCTCTATGGGCTTCCAAATATCCCCTTGCCAATTCTACAAGAACAGCCTTAGCGAAAGGCTTCTTGAAGGGAAAGATGTAACTCTGTGAGATGAATTAACAGAACACAGAGGAGTTTCTCAGAAAGCTTCTTTCCAGTTTTGAACGGAAGATATTTCCTTTTTCACCATAGCCCTCTATGGGCTTCCAAATATCCCATTGCCAATTCCACAAGAACAGCCTTAGCGAAAGGCTTCTTGAAGGGAAAGATGTAATTCTGTGAGATGAATTAAAAGAACACAGAGCAGTTTCTCAGAAAGCTTCTTTCCAGTTTTCAGCGGAAGATATTTCCTTTTTCACCATAGCCCTCTATGGGCTTCCAAATATCCCTTTGCCAATTCCACAATAACAGCCTTAGCGAAAGGCTTCTTGAAGGGAGAGATGTAACTCTCTGAGATGAATTAACAGAACACAGAGCAGTTTCTCAGAAAGCTTCTTTCCAGTTTTGAGCGGAAGATATTTCCTTTTTCACCATAGCCCTCTATGGGCTTCCAAATATCCCTTTGCCAATTCCACAAGAACAGCCTTAGCGAAAGTCTTCTTGAAGGGAAAGATGTAACTCTGTGAGATGAATTCACAGAACACAGAGGAGTTTCTCAGAAAGCTTCTTTCCAGTTTTGAACGGAAGATATTTCCTTTTTGACCATAGCCCTCTAAGGGCTTCCAAATATCCCTTTTCCAATTCCAGAAGAACAGCCATAGGGAAAGGCTTCTTGAAGGGAAAGATGTAACTCTGTGAGATGAATTAACAGAACACAGAGCAGTTTCTCAGAAAGCTTCTTTCCAGTTTTCAGCGGAAGATATTTCCTTTTTCACCATAGCTCTCTATGGGCTTACAAATATCCCTTTGCCAATTCCACAAGAACAGCTTTAGCGAAAGGCTTCTTGAAGGGAAACATGTAACTCCGTGAGATGAATTAACAGAACACAGAGCAGTTTCTCAGAAAGCTTCTTTCTAGTTTTGAACGGAAGATATTTCCTTTTTCACCATAGCCCTCTAGGGGCTTCCAAACATCCCTTTGCCAATTCCACAAGAACAACCTGAGCGAAAGGCTTCTTGAAGGGAAAGATGTAACTCTGTGAGATGAATTCACAGAACACAGAGAAGTTTCTCAGAAAGCTTCTTTCCAGTTTTGAGCGGAAGATATTTCCTTTTTCACCATAGCCCTCTATGGGCTTCCAAATAACCCTTTGCCAATTCCACAAGAACAGCCTTACCGAAAGGCTTCTTGAAGGGAAATATGTAACTCTGTGAGATGAATTCACAGAACACAGAGCAGTTTCTCAGAAAGCTTCTTTCCAGTTTTGAACGGAAGATATTTCCTTTTTCACCATAGCCCTCTATGGGCTTCCAAATATCCCCTTGCCAATTCCACAAGAACAGCCTTAGCGAAAGGCTTCTTGAAGGGAAAGATGTAACTCCGTGAGATGAATTAACAGAACACAGAGCAGTTTCTCAGAAAGCTTCTTTCCAGTTTTGAACGGAAGATATTTCCTTTTTCACCATAGCCCTCTATGGGCTTACAAATATCCCTTTGCCAATTCCACAAGAACAGCCTTAGCGAAAGGCTTCTTGAAGGGAAAGATGTAATTCTGTGAGATGAATTAAAAGAACACAGAGCAGTTTCTCAGAAAGCTTCTTTCCAGTTTTCAGCGGAAGATATTTCCTTTTTCACCATAGCCCTCTATGGGCTTCCAAATATCCCTTTGCCAATTCCACAATAACAGCCTTAGGGAAAGGCTTCTTGAAGGGAAAGATGTAACTCTCTGAGATGAATTAACAGAACACAGAGCAGTTTCTCAGAAAGCTTCTTTCCAGTTTTCAGCGGAAGATATTTCCTTTTTCATCATAGCCCTCTATGGGCTTCCAAATATCCCTTTGCCAATTCCACAAGAACAGACTTAGCTAAAGGCTTCTTGAAGGGAAAGATGTAACTCTGTGAGATGAATTAACAGAACACAGAGCAGTTTCTCAGAAAGCTTCTTTCCAGTTTTGAACGGAAGATATTTCCTTTTTCACCATAGCCCTCTAAGGGCTTCCAAATATCCCTTTGCCAATTCCAGAAGAACAGCCTTAGGGAAAGGCTTCCTGAAGGGAAAGATGTAACTCCGTGAGATGAATTCACAGAACACAGAGCAGTTTCTCAGAAAGCTTCTTTCCAGTTTTGAACGGAAGATATTTCCTTTGTCACCATAGCCCTCTATGGGCTTCCAAATATCCCTTTGAAAATTCCACAAGAACAGGCTTAGCGAAAGGCTTCTTGAAGGGAAAGATGTAACTCTGTGAGATGAATTAACAGAACACAGAGCAGTTTCTCAGAAAGCTTCTTTCCAGTTTTCAGCGGAAGATATTTCCTTTTTCACCATAGCCCTCTATGGGCTTCCAAATATCCCTTTGCCAATTCCACAAGAACAGCCTTAGCGAAAGGCTTCTTGAAGGGAAAGATGTAACTCTGTGAAATGAATTCACAAAACACAGAGCAGTTTCTCCGAAAGCTTCTTTCCAGTTTTGAACGGAAGATATTTCCTTTTTCACCATAGCCCTCTATGGGCTTCCAAATATCCCTTTGCCAATTCCACAAGAACAGCTTTAGCGAAAGGCTTCTTGAAGGGAAAGATGTAACTCTGTGAGATGAATTAACAGAACACAGAGCAGTTT
Organism: Chlorocebus sabaeus; assembly: GCF_047675955.1. Lineage (NCBI taxonomy): Eukaryota > Metazoa > Chordata > Mammalia > Primates > Cercopithecidae > Chlorocebus > Chlorocebus sabaeus. The sequence goes on along the minus strand of NW_027327068.1, from coordinate 783,329 downwards.
CTCAGAAAGCTTCTTTCCAGTTTTGAACGGAAGATATTTCCTTTTTCACCATAGCCCTCTATGGGCTTCCAAATATCCCTTTGAAAATTCCACAAGAACAGCCTTAGCGAAAGGCTTCTTGAAGGGAAAGATGTAACTCTGTGAGATGAATTAACAGAACACAGAGCAGTTTCTCAGAAAGCTTCTTTCCAGTTTTGAGCGGAAGATATTTCCTTTTTCACCATAGCCCTCTATGGGCTTCCAAATATCCCTTTGCCAATTCCACAAGAACAGACTTAGCGAAAGGCTTCTTGAAGGGAAAGATGTAACTCTGTGAGATGAATTCACAAAACACAGAGCAGTTTCTCAGAAAGCTTCTTTCCAGTTTTGAACGGAAGATATTTCCTTTTTCACCATAGCCCTCTATGGGCTTCCAAATATCCCTTTGCCAATTCCACAAGAACAGCTTTAGCGAAAGGCTTCTTGAAGGGAAACATGTAATTCTGTGAGATGAATTAACAGAACACAGAGCAGTTTCTCAGAAAGCTTCTTTCCAGTTTTGAACGGAAGATATTTCCTTTTTCACCATAGCCCTCTATGGGCTTCCAAATAACCCTTTGCCAATTCCACAAGAACAGCCTTAGCGAAAGGCTTCTTGAAGGGAAATATGTAACTCTGTGAGATGAATTCACAGAACACAGAGCAGTTTCTCAGAAAGCTTCTTTCCAGTTTTGAACGGAAGATATTTCCTTTTTCACCATAGCCCTCTATGGGCTTCCAAATATCCCCTTGCCAATTCCACAAAAACAGCCTTAGCGAAAGGCTTCTTGAAGGGAAAGATGTAACTCTGTGAGATGAATAAACAGAACACAGAGCAGTTTCTCAGAAAGCTTCTTTCCAGTTTTGAACGGAAGATATTTAATTTGTCACCATAGCCCTGTATGGGCTTCCAAATATCCCTTTGCCAATTCCACAAGAACAGCCTTAGCGAAAGGCTTCTTGAAGGGAAAGATGTAACTCTGTGAGATGAATTCACAGAACACAGAGCAGTTTCTCAGAAAGCTTCTTTCCAGTTTTCAGGGGAAGATATTTCCTTTTTCACCATAGCCCTCTATGGGCTTCCAAATATCCCTTTGCCAATTCCACAAGAACAGCCTTAGCGAAAGGCTTCTTGAAGGGACAGATGTAACTCTGTGAGATGAATTCACAAAACACAGAGCAGTTTCTCAGAAAGCTTCTTTCCAGTTTTGAACGGAAGATATTTCCTTTTTCACCATAGCCCACTATAGGCTTCCAAATATCCCTTTGCCAATTCCACAAGAACAGCCTTAGCGAAAGGCTTCTTGAAGGGAAAGATGTAACTCTGTGAGATGAATTAACAGAACACAGAGCAGTTTCTCAGAAAGCTTTTTCCAGGTTTGAACGGAAGATATTTCCTTTTTCACCATAGCCCTCTAAGGGCTTCCAAATATCCCTTTGCCAATTCCAGAAGAACAGCCTTAGCGAAAGGCTTCTTGAAGGGAAACATGTAATTCTGTGAGATGAATTAACAGAACACAGAGCAGTTTCTCAAAAGCTTCTTTCCAGTTTTGAACGGAAGATATTTCCTTTTTCACCATAGCCCTCTATGGGCTTCGAAATATCCCTTTGCAATTCCACAAGAACAGCCTGAGCGAAAGGCTTCTTGAAGGGAAAGATGTAACTCTCTGAGATGAATTCACAGAACACAGAGAAGTTTCTCAGAAAGCTTCTTTCCAGTTTTGAGCGGAAGATATTTCCTTTTTCACCATAGCCCTCTATGGGCTTCCAAATAACCCTTTGCCAATTCCACAAGAACAGCCTTAGCGAAAGGCTTCTTGAAGGGAAATATGTAACTCTGTGAGATGAATTCACAGAACACAGAGCAGTTTCTCAGAAAGCTTCTTTCCAGTTTTGAACGGAAGATATTTCCTTTTTCACCATAGCCCTCTATGGGCTTCCAAATATCCCCTTGCCAATTCCACAAGAACAGCCTTAGCGAAAGGCTTCTTGAAGGGAAAGATGTAACTCTGTGAGATGAATTAACAGAACACAGAGGAGTTTCTCAGAAAGCTTCTTTCCAGTTTTGAACGGAAGATATTTCCTTTTTCACCATAGCCCTCTATGGGATTCCAAATATCCCTTTGCCAATTCCACAAGAACAGCCTTAGCGAAAGGCTTCTTGAAGGGAAAGATGTAATTCTGTGAGATGAATTAAAAGAACACAGAGCAGTTTCTCAGAAAGCTTCTTTCCAGTTTTCAGTGGAAGATATTTCCTTTTTCACCATAGCCCTCTATGGGCTTCCAAATATCCCTTTGCCAATTCCACAATAACAGCCTTAGAGAAAGGCTTCTTGAAGGGAAAGATGTAACTCTCTGAGATGAATTAACAGAACACAGAGCAGTTTCTCAGAAAGATTCTTTCCAATTTTCAGCGGAAGATATTTCCTTTTTCACCATAGCCCTCTATGGGCTTCCAAATATCCCTTTGCCAATTCCACAAGAACAGCCTTAGCGAAAGGCTTCTTGAAGGGAAAGATGTAACTCTGTGAGATGAATTAAGAGAACACAGAGCAGTTTCTCAGAAAGCTTCTTTCCAGTTTTGAACGGAAGATATTTAATTTGTCACCATAGCCCTCTATGGGCTTCCAAATATCCCTTTGCCAATTCCACAAGAACAGCCTTAGCGAAAGGCTTCTTGAAGGGAAAGATGTAACTCTGTGAGATGAATTAACAGAACACAGAGCAGTTTCTCAGAAAGCTTCTTTCCAGTTTTCAGGGGAAGATATTTCCTTTTTCACCATAGCCCTCTATGGGCTTCCAAATATCCCTTTGCCAATTCCACAAGAACAGCCTTAGCGAAAGGCTTCTTGAAGGGAAAGATGTAACTCTGTGAGATGAATTCACAGAACACAGAGCAGTTTCTCAGAAAGCTTCTTTCCAGTTTTGAACGGAAGATATTTCCTTTTTCACCATAGCCCTCTATAGGCTTCGAAATATCCCTTTGCCAATTCCACAAGAACAGCCTTAGCGAAAGGCTTCTTGAAGGGAAAGATGTAACTCTGTGAGATGAATTAACAGAACACAGAGCAGTTTCTCAGAAAGCTTCTTTCCAGTTTTTAACGGAAGATATTTCCTTTTTCACCATAGCCCTCTAAGGGCTTCCAAATATCCCTTTGCCAATTCCACAAGAACAGCCTTAGGGAAAGGCTTCTTGAAGGGAAAGATGTAACTCTGTGAGATGAATTCACAGAACACAGAGCAGTTTCTCAGAAAGCTTCTTTCCAGTTTTGAACGGAAGATATTTCCTTTGTCACCATAGCCCTCTATGGGCTTCCAAATATCCCTTTGAAAATTCCACAAGAACAGCCTTAGCGAAAGGCTTCTTGAAGGGAAAGATGTAACTCTGTGAGATGAATTAACAGAACACAGAGCAGTTTCTCAGAAAGCTTCTTTCCAGTTTTGAACGGAAGATATTTCCTTTGTCACCATAGCCCTCTATGGGCTTCCAAATATCCCTTTGTTATTTCCACAAGAACAGCCTTAGCGAAAGGCTTCTTGAAGGGAAAGATGTAACTCTGTGAGATGAATTCACAGAACACAGAGCAGTTTCTCAGAAAGCTTCTTTCCAGTTTTGAACGGAAGATATTTCCTTTGTCACCATAGCCCTCTATGGGCTTCCAAATATCCCTTTGAAAATTCCACAAGAACAGCCTTAGCGAAAGGCTTCTTGAAGGGAAAGATGTAACTCTGTGAGATGAATTCACAGAACACAGAGCAGTTTCTCAGAAAGCTTCTTTCCAGTTTTCAGCGGAAGATATTTCCTTTTTCACCATAGCCCTCTATGGGCTTCCAAATATCCCTTTGCCAATTCCACAAGAACAGCCTTAGGGAAAGGCTTCTTGAAGGGAAAGATGTAACTCTGTGAGATGAATTCACAAAACACAGAGCAGTTTCTCAGAAAGCTTCTTTCCAGTTTTGAACGGAAGATATTTCCTTTTTCACCATAGCCCTCTATGGGCTTCCAAATATCCCTTTGCCAGTTCCACAAGAACAGCTTTAGCGAAAGGCTTCTTGAAGGGAAACATGTAACTCTGTGAGATGAATTAACAGAACACAGAGCAGTTTCTCAGAAAGCTTCTTTCCAGTTTTGAACGGAAGATATTTCCTTTTTCACCATAGCCGTCTATGGGCTTCCAAATATCACTTTGCCAATTCCACAAGAACAGCCTTAGCGAAGGGCTTCTTGAAGGGAAAGATGTACCTCTGTGAGATGAATTAACAGAACACAGAGCAGTTTCTCAGAAAGCTTCTTTCCAGTTTTGAACGGAAGATATTTCCTTTTTCACCATAGCCCTCTATGGGCTTCCAAATATCCCTTTCCCAATTCCACAAGAACAGCCTTAGCGAAAGGCTTCTTGAAGGGAAAGATGTAACTCTGTGAGATGAATTAACAGAACACAGAGCAGTTTCTCAGAAAGCTTCTTTCCAGTTTTGAACGGAAGATATTTCCTTTTTCAACATAGCCCTCTATGGGCTTCCAAATATCCCTTTGCCAATTCCACAAGAACAGCCTTAGCGAAAGGCTTCTTGAAGGGAAACATGTAACTCTGTGAGATGAATTAAAAGAACACAGAGCAGTTTCTCAGAAAGCTTCTTTCCAGTTTTCAGCGGAAGATATTTCCTTTTTCACCATAGCCCTCTATGGGCTTCCAAATATCCCTTTGCCAATTCCACAATAACAGCCTTAGCGAAAGGCTTCTTGAAGGGAACGATGTAACTCTCTGAGATGAATTAACAGAACACAGAGCAGTTTCTCAGAAAGCTTCTTTCCAGTTTTGAACGGAAGATATTTCCTTTTTCACCATAGCCCTCTATGGGCTTCCAAATATCCCTTTGCCAATTCCACAAGAACAGCTTTAGCGAAAGGCTTCTTGAAGGGAAACATGTAACTCTGTGAGATGAATTCACAGAACACAGAGCAGTTTCTCAGAAAGCTTCTTTCCAGTTTTGAACGGAAGATATTTCCTTTTTCACCATAGCCCTCTATGGGTTTCCAAATATCCCCTTGCCAATTCCACAAGAACAGCCTTAGCGAAAGGCTTCTTGAAGGGAAAGATGTACTCTGTAAGATGAATTAACAGAACACAGAGGAGTTTATCAGAAAGCTTCTTTCCAGTTTTGAACGGAAGATATTTCCTTTTTCACCATAGCCCTCTATGGGCTTCCAAATATCCCTTTGCCAATTCCACAAGAACAGCCTTAGCGAAAGGCTTCTTGAAGGGAAAGATGTAACTCTGTGAGATGAATTAAAAGAACACAGAGCAGTCTCTCAGAAAGCTTCTTTCCAGTTTTCAGCGGAAGATATTTCCTTTTTCACCATAGCCCTCTATGCGCTTCCAAATATCCCTTTGCCAATTCCACAAGAACAGCCTTAGCGAAAGACTTCTTGAAGGGAAAGATGTAACTCTGTGAGATGAATTAACAGAACACAGAGCAGTTTCTCAGAAAGCTTCTTTCCAGTTTTGAACGGAAGATATTTCCTTTTTCACCATAGCCCTCTATGGGCTTCCAAATATCCCTTTGCCAATTCCACAATAACAGCCTTAGCGAAAGGCTTCTTGAAGGGAAAGATGTAACTCTCTGAGATGAATTAACAGAACACAGAGCAGTTTCTCAGAAAGCTTCCTTCCAGTTTTCAGCGGAAGATATTTCCTTTTTCACCATAGCCCTCTATGGGCTTCCAAATATCCCTTTGCCAATTCCACAAGAACAGCCTTAGCGAAAGGCTACTTGAAGGGAAAGATGTAACTCTGTGAGATGAATTCACAGAACACAGAGCAGTTTCTCAGAAAGCTTCTTTCCAGTTTTGAACGGAAGATATTTAATTTGTCACCATAGCCCTCTATGGGCTTCCAAATATCCCTTTGCCAATTCCACAAGAACAGCCTTAGCGAAAGGCTTCTTGAAGGGAAAGATGTAACTCTGTGAGATGAATTAACAGAACACAGAGCAGTTTCTCAGAAAGCTTCTTTCCAGTTTTCAGCGGAAGATATTTCCTTTTTCACCATAGCCCTCTATGGGCTTCCAAATATCCCTTTGCCAATTCCACAAGAACAGCCTTAGCGAAAGGCTTCTTGAAGGGAAAGATGTAACTCTGTGAGATTAATTCACAGAACACAGAGCAGTTTCTCAGAAAGCTTCTTTCGAATTTTGAACGGAAGATATTTCCTTTGTCACCATAGCCCTCTATGGGCTTCCAAATATCCCTATGAAAATTCCACAAGAACAGCCTTAGCGAAAGGCTTCTTGAAGGGAAAGATGTAACTCTGTGAGATGAATTCACAGAACACAGAGCAGTTTCTCAGAAAGCTTCTTTCCAGTTTTCAGCGGAAGATATTTCCTTTTTCACCATAGCCCTCTATGGGCTTCCAAATATCCCTTTGCCAATTCCACAAGAACAGCCTTAGGGAAAGGCTTCTTGAAGGGAAAGATGTAACTCTGTGAGATGAATTCACAAAACACAGAGCAGTTTCTCAGAAAGCTTCTTTCCAGTTTTGAACGGAAGATATTTCCTTTTTCACCATAGCCCTCTATGGGCTTCCAAATATCCCTTTGCCAATTCCACAAGAACAGCTTTAGCGAAAGGCTTCTTGAAGGGAAACATGTAACTCTGTGAGATGAATTAACAGAACACAGAGCAGTTTCTCAGAAAGCTTCTTTCCAGTTTTGAACGGAAGATATTTCCTTTTTCACCTTAGCCCTCTATGGGCTTCCAAATATCCCTTTGCCAATTCCACAAGAACAGACTGAGCGAAAGGCTTCTTGAAGGGAAAGATGTAACTCTGTGAGATGAATTCACAGAACACAGAGAAGTTTCTCAGAAAGCTTCTTTCCAGTTTTCAGCGGAAGATATTTCCTTTTTCACCATAGCCCTCTATGGGCTTCCAAATAACCCTTTGCCAATTCCACAAGAACAGCCTTAGCGAAAGGCTTCTTGAAGGGAAATATGTAACTCTGTGAGATGAATTCACAGAACACAGAGCAGTTTCTCAGAAAGCTTCTTTCCAGTTTTGATCGGAAGATATTTCCTTTTTCACCATAGCCCTCTATGGGCTTCCAAATATCCCCTTGCCAATTCTACAAGAACAGCCTTAGCGAAAGGCTTCTTGAAGGGAAAGATGTAACTCTGTGAGATGAATTAACAGAACACAGAGGAGTTTCTCAGAAAGCTTCTTTCCAGTTTTGAACGGAAGATATTTCCTTTTTCACCATAGCCCTCTATGGGCTTCCAAATATCCCATTGCCAATTCCACAAGAACAGCCTTAGCGAAAGGCTTCTTGAAGGGAAAGATGTAATTCTGTGAGATGAATTAAAAGAACACAGAGCAGTTTCTCAGAAAGCTTCTTTCCAGTTTTCAGCGGAAGATATTTCCTTTTTCACCATAGCCCTCTATGGGCTTCCAAATATCCCTTTGCCAATTCCACAAGAACAGCCTTAGCGAAAGGCTTCTTGAAGGGAAAGATGTAACTCTGTGAAATGAATTTACAGAACACAGAGCAGTTTCTCAGAAAGCTTCTTTCCAGTTTTGAACGGAAGATATTTAATTTGTCACCATAGCCCTCTATGGGCTTCCAAATATCCCTTTGCCAATTCCACAAGAACAGCCTTAGCGAAAGGCTTCTTGAAGGGAAAGATGTAACTCTGTGAGATGAATTAACAGAACACAGAGCAGTTTCTCAGAAAGCTTCTTTCCAGTTTTGAACGGAAGATATTTCCTTTTTCACCATAGCCCTCTATGGGCTTCCAAATAACCCTTTGCCAATTCCACAAGAACAGCCTTAGCGAAAGGCTTCTTGAAGGGAAATATGTAACTCTGTGAGATGAATTCACAGAACACAGAGCAGTTTCTCAGAAAGCTTCTTTCCAGTTTTGAACGGAAGATATTTCCTTTTTCACCATAGCCCTCTATGGGCTTCCAAATATCCCCTTGCCAATTCCACAAAAACAGCCTTAGCGAAAGGCTTCTTGAAGGGAAAGATGTAACTCTGTGAGATGAATAAACAGAACACAGAGCAGTTTCTCAGAAAGCTTCTTTCCAGTTTTGAACGGAAGATATTTAATTTGTCACCATAGCCCTGTATGGGCTTCCAAATATCCCTTTGCCAATTCCACAAGAACAGCCTTAGCGAAAGGCTTCTTGAAGGGAAAGATGTAACTCTGTGAGATGAATTCACAGAACACAGAGCAGTTTCTCAGAAAGCTTCTTTCCAGTTTTCAGGGGAAGATATTTCCTTTTTCACCATAGCCCTCTATGGGCTTCCAAATATCCCTTTGCCAATTCCACAAGAACAGCCTTAGCGAAAGGCTTCTTGAAGGGACAGATGTAACTCTGTGAGATGAATTCACAAAACACAGAGCAGTTTCTCAGAAAGCTTCTTTCCAGTTTTGAACGGAAGATATTTCCTTTTTCACCATAGCCCTCCATGGGCTTCCAAATATCCCTTTGCCAGTTCCACAAGAACAGCTTTAGCGAAAGGCTTCTTGAAGGGAAACATGTAACTCTGTGAGATGAATTAACAGAACACAGAGCAGTTTCTCAGAAAGCTTCTTTCCAGTTTTGAACGGAAGATATTTCCTTTTTCACCATAGCCCTCTATGGGCTTCCAAATATCCCTTTGCCAATTCCACAAGAACAGCCTGAGCGAAAGGCTTCTTGAAGGGAAAGATGTAACTCTGTGAGATGAATTCACAGAACACAGAGAAGTTTCTCAGAAAGCTTCTTTCCCGTTTTGAGCGGAAGATATTTCCTTTTTCACCATAGCCCTCTATGTTCTTCCAAATATCCCTTTGCCAATTCCACAAGAACAGCCTTAGCGAAAGGCTTCTTGAAGGGAAACATGTAACTCTGTGAGATGTATTAACAGAACACAGAGCAGTTTCTCAGACAGCTTCTTTCCAGTTTTGAACGGAAGATATTTCCTTTTTCACCATAGCCGTCTATGGGCTTCCAAATATCACTTTGCCAATTCCACAAGAACAGCCTTAGCGAAGGGCTTCTTGAAGGGAAAGATGTACCTCTGTGAGATGAATTAACAGAACACAGAGCAGTTTCTCAGAAAGCTTCTTTCCAGTTTTGAACGGAAGATATTTCCTTTTTCACCATAGCCCTCTATGGGCTTCCAAATATCCCTTTCCCAATTCCACAAGAACAGCCTTAGCGAAAGGCTTCTTAAAGGGAAAGATGTAACTCTGTGAGATGAATTAACAGAACACAGAGCAGTTTCTCAGAAAGCTTCTTTCCAGTTTTGAACGGAAGATATTTCCTTTTTCAACATAGCCCTCTATGGGCTTCCAAATATCCCTTTGCCAATTCCACAAGAACAGCCTTAGCGAAAGGCTTCTTGAAGGGAAACATGTAACTCTGTGAGATGAATTAAAAGAACACAGAGCAGTTTCTCAGAAAGCTTCTTTCCAGTTTTCAGCGGAAGATATTTCCTTTTTCACCATAGCCCTCTATGGGCTTCCAAATATCCCTTTGCCAATTCCACAATAACAGCCTTAGCGAAAGGCTTCTTGAAGGGAACGATGTAACTCTCTGAGATGAATTAACAGAACACAGAGCAGTTTCTCAGAAAGCTTCTTTCCAGTTTTGAACGGAAGATATTTCCTTTTTCACCATAGCCCTCTATGGGCTTCCAAATATCCCTTTGCCAATTCCACAAGAACAGCTTTAGCGAAAGGCTTCTTGAAGGGAAACATGTAACTCTGTGAGATGAATTCACAGAACACAGAGCAGTTTCTCAGAAAGCTTCTTTCCAGTTTTGAACGGAAGATATTTCCTTTTTCACCATAGCCCTCTATGGGTTTCCAAATATCCCCTTGCCAATTCCACAAGAACAGCCTTAGCGAAAGGCTTCTTGAAGGGAAAGATGTAACTCTGTAAGATGAATTAACAGAACACAGAGGAGTTTATCAGAAAGCTTCTTTCCAGTTTTGAACGGAAGATATTTCCTTTTTCACCATAGCCCTCTATGGGCTTCCAAATATCCCTTTGCCAATTCCACAAGAACAGCCTTAGCGAAAGGCTTCCTGAAGGGAAAGATGTATCTCTGTGAGATGAATTAAAAGAACACAGAGCAGTCTCTCAGAAAGCTTCTTTCCAGTTTTCAGCGGAAGATATTTCCTTTTTCACCATAGCCCTCTATGCGCTTCCAAATATCCCTTTGCCAATTCCACAAGAACAGCCTTAGCGAAAGACTTCTTGAAGGGAAAGATGTAACTCTGTGAGATGAATTAACAGAACACAGAGCAGTTTCTCAGAAAGCTTCTTTCCAGTTTTGAACGGAAGATATTTCCTTTTTCACCATAGCCCTCTATGGGCTTCCAAATATCCCTTTGCCAATTCCACAATAACAGCCTTAGCGAAAGGCTTCTTGAAGGGAAAGATGTAACTCTCTGAGATGAATTAACAGAACACAGAGCAGTTTCTCAGAAAGCTTCCTTCCAGTTTTCAGCGGAAGATATTTCCTTTTTCACCATAGCCCTCTATGGGCTTCAAAATATCCCTTTGCCAATTCCACAAGAACAGCCTTAGCGAAAGGCTACTTGAAGGGAAAGATGTAACTCTGTGAGATGAATTCACAGAACACAGAGCAGTTTCTCAGAAAGCTTCTTTCCAGTTTTGAACGGAAGATATTTAATTTGTCACCATAGCCCTCTATGGGCTTCCAAATATCCCTTTGCCAATTCCACAAGAACAGCCTTAGCGAAAGGCTTCTTGAAGGGAAAGATGTAACTCTGTGAGATGAATTAACAGAACACAGAGCAGTTTCTCAGAAAGCTTCTTTCCAGTTTTCAGGGGAAGATATTTCCTTTTTCACCATAGCCCTCTATGGGCTTCCAAATATCCCTTTGCCAATTCCACAAGAACAGCCTTAGCGAAAGGCTTCTTGAAGGGAAAGATGTAACTCTGTGAGATTAATTCACAGAACACAGAGCAGTTTCTCAGAAAGCTTCTTTCCAATTTTGAACGGAAGATATTTCCTTTGTCACCATAGCCCTCTATGGGCTTCCAAATATCCCTATGAAAATTCCACAAGAACAGCCTTAGCGAAAGGCTTCTTGAAGGGAAAGATGTAACTCTGTGAGATGAATTCACAGAACACAGAGCAGTTTCTCAGAAAGCTTCTTTCCAGTTTTCAGCGGAAGATATTTCCTTTTTCACCATAGCCCTCTATGGGCTTCCAAATATCCCTTTGCCAATTCCACAAGAACAGCCTTAGGGAAAGGCTTCTTGAAGGGAAAGATGTAACTCTGTGAGATGAATTCACAAAACACAGAGCAGTTTCTCAGAAAGCTTCTTTCCAGTTTTGAACGGAAGATATTTCCTTTTTCACCATAGCCCTCTATGGGCTTCCAAATATCCCTTTGCCAATTCCACAAGAACAGCTTTAGCGAAAGGCTTCTTGAAGGGAAACATGTAACTCTGTGAGATGAATTAACATAACACAGAGCAGTTTCTCAGAAAGCTTCTTTCCAGTTTTGAACGGAAGATATTTCCTTTTTCACCATAGCCCTCTATGGGCTTCCAAATATCCCTTTGCCAATTCCACAAGAACAGACTGAGCGAAAGGCTTCTTGAAGGGAAAGATGTAACTCTGTGAGATGAATTCACAGAACACAGAGAAGTTTCTCAGAAAGCTTCTTTCCAGTTTTCAGCGGAAGATATTTCCTTTTTCACCATAGCCCTCTATGGGCTTCCAAATAACCCTTTGCCAATTCCACAAGAACAGCCTTAGCGAAAGGCTTCTTGAAGGGAAATATGTAACTCTGTGAGATGAATTCACAGAACACAGAGCAGTTTCTCAGAAAGCTTCTTTCCAGTTTTAATCGGAAGATATTTCCTTTTTCACCATAGCCCTCTATGGGCTTCCAAATATCCCCTTGCCAATTCTACAAGAACAGCCTTAGCGAAAGGCTTCTTGAAGGGAAAGATGTAACTCTGTGAGATGAATTCACAGAACACAGAGGAGTTTCTCAGAAAGCTTCTTTCCAGTTTTGAACGGAAGATATTTCCTTTTTCACCATAGCCCTCTATGGGCTTCCAAATATCCCATTGCCAATTCCACAAGAACAGCCTTAGCGAAAGGCTTCTTGAAGGGAAAGATGTAATTCTGTGAGATGAATTAAAAGAACACAGAGCAGTTTCTCAGAAAGCTTCTTTACAGTTTTCAGCGGAAGATATTTCCTTTTTCACCATAGCCCTCTAAGGGCTTCCAAATATCCCTTTGCCAATTCCACAATAACAGCCTTAGCGAAAGGCTTCTTGAAGGGAGAGATGTAACTCTCTGAGATGAATTAACAGAACACAGAGCAGTTTCTCAGAAAGCTTCTTTCCAGTTTTCAGCGGAAGATATTTCCTTTTTCACCATAGCCCTCTATGGGCTTCCAAATATCCCTTTGCCAATTCCACAAGAACAGCCTTAGCGAAAGGCTTCCTGAAGGGAAAGATGTAACTCTGTGAAATGAATTTACAGAACACAGAGCAGTTTCTCAGAAAGCTTCTTTCCAGTTTTGAACGGAAGATATTTAATTTGTCACCATAGCCCTCTATGGGCTTCCAAATATCCCTTTGCCAATTCCACAAGAACAGCCTTAGCGAAAGGCTTCTTGAAGGGAAAGATGTAACTCTGTGAGATGAATTAACAGAACACAGAGCAGTTTCTCAGAAAGCTTCTTTCCAGTTTTCAGGGGAAGATATTTCCTTTTTCACCATAGCCCTCTATGGGCTTCCAAATATCCCTTTGCCAATTCCACAAGAACAGCTTTAGCGAAAGGCTTCCTGAAGGGAAACATGTAATTCTGTGAGATGAATTAACAGAACACAGAGCAGTTTCTCAGAAAGCTTCTTTCCAGTTTTGAACGGAAGATATTTCCTTTTTCACCATAGCCCTCTATGGGCTTCCAAATAACCCTTTGCCAATTCCACAAGAACAGCCTTAGCGAAAGGCTTCTTGAAGGGAAATATGTAACTCTGTGAGATGAATTCACAGAACACAGAGCAGTTTCTCAGAAAGCTTCTTTCCAGTTTTGAACGGAAGATATTTCCTTTTTCACCATAGCCCTCTATGGGCTTCCAAATATCCCCTTGCCAATTCCACAAAAACAGCCTTAGCGAAAGGCTTCTTGAAGGGAAAGATGTAACTCTGTGAGATGAATAAACAGAACACAGAGCAGTTTCTCAGAAAGCTTCTTTCCAGTTTTGAACGGAAGATATTTAATTTGTCACCATAGCCCTGTATGGGCTTCCAAATATCCCTTTGCCAATTCCACAAGAACAGCCTTAGCGAAAGGCTTCTTGAAGGGAAAGATGTAACTCTGTGAGATGAATTCACAGAACACAGAGCAGTTTCTCAGAAAGCTTCTTTCCAGTTTTCAGGGGAAGATATTTCCTTTTTCACCATAGCCCTCTATGGGCTTCCAAATATCCCTTTGCCAATTCCACAAGAACAGCCTTAGCGAAAGGCTTCTTGAAGGGACAGATGTAACTCTGTGAGATGAATTCACAAAACACAGAGCAGTTTCTCAGAAAGCTTCTTTCCAGTTTTGAACGGAAGATATTTCCTTTTTCACCATAGCCCACTATAGGCTTCCAAATATCCCTTTGCCAATTCCACAAGAACAGCCTTAGCGAAAGGCTTCTTGAAGGGAAAGATGTAACTCTGTGAGATGAATTAACAGAACACAGAGCAGTTTCTCAGAAAGCTTTTTCCAGGTTTGAACGGAAGATATTTCCTTTTTCACCATAGCCCTCTAAGGGCTTCCAAATATCCCTTTGCCAATTCCAGAAGAACAGCCTTAGCGAAAGGCTTCTTGAAGGGAAACATGTAATTCTGTGAGATGAATTAACAGAACACAGAGCAGTTTCTCAAAAGCTTCTTTCCAGTTTTGAACGGAAGATATTTCCTTTTTCACCATAGCCCTCTATGGGCTTCGAAATATCCCTTTGCAATTCCACAAGAACAGCCTGAGCGAAAGGCTTCTTGAAGGGAAAGATGTAACTCTCTGAGATGAATTCACAGAACACAGAGAAGTTTCTCAGAAAGCTTCTTTCCAGTTTTGAGCGGAAGATATTTCCTTTTTCACCATAGCCCTCTATGGGCTTCCAAATAACCCTTTGCCAATTCCACAAGAACAGCCTTAGCGAAAGGCTTCTTGAAGGGAAATATGTAACTCTGTGAGATGAATTCACAGAACACAGAGCAGTTTCTCAGAAAGCTTCTTTCCAGTTTTGAACGGAAGATATTTCCTTTTTCACCATAGCCCTCTATGGGCTTCCAAATATCCCCTTGCCAATTCCACAAGAACAGCCTTAGCGAAAGGCTTCTTGAAGGGAAAGATGTAACTCTGTGAGATGAATTAACAGAACACAGAGGAGTTTCTCAGAAAGCTTCTTTCCAGTTTTGAACGGAAGATATTTCCTTTTTCACCATAGCCCTCTATGGGATTCCAAATATCCCTTTGCCAATTCCACAAGAACAGCCTTAGCGAAAGGCTTCTTGAAGGGAAAGATGTAATTCTGTGAGATGAATTAAAAGAACACAGAGCAGTTTCTCAGAAAGCTTCTTTCCAGTTTTCAGTGGAAGATATTTCCTTTTTCACCATAGCCCTCTATGGGCTTCCAAATATCCCTTTGCCAATTCCACAATAACAGCCTTAGCGAAAGGCTTCTTGAAGGGAAAGATGTAACTCTCTGAGATGAATTAACAGAACACAGAGCAGTTTCTCAGAAAGCTTCTTTCCAGTTTTCAGCGGAAGATATTTCCTTTTTCACCATAGCCCTCTATGGGCTTCCAAATATCCCTTTGCCAATTCCACAAGAACAGCCTTAGCGAAAGGCTTCTTGAAGGGAAAGATGTAACTCTGTGAGATGAATTAAGAGAACACAGAGCAGTTTCTCAGAAAGCTTCTTTCCAGTTTTGAACGGAAGATATTTAATTTGTCACCATAGCCCTCTATGGGCTTCCAAATATCCCTTTGCCAATTCCACAAGAACAGCCTTAGCGAAAGGCTTCTTGAAGGGAAAGATGTAACTCTGTGAGATGAATTAACAGAACACAGAGCAGTTTCTCAGAAAGCTTCTTTCCAGTTTTCAGGGGAAGATATTTCCTTTTTCACCATAGCCCTCTATGGGCTTCCAAATATCCCTTTGCCAATTCCACAAGAACAGCCTTAGCGAAAGGCTTCTTGAAGGGAAAGATGTAACTCTGTGAGATGAATTCACAGAACACAGAGCAGTTTCTCAGAAAGCTTCTTTCCAGTTTTGAACGGAAGATATTTCCTTTTTCACCATAGCCCTCTATAGGCTTCGAAATATCCCTTTGCCAATTCCACAAGAACAGCCTTAGCGAAAGGCTTCTTGAAGGGAAAGATGTAACTCTGTGAGATGAATTAACAGAACACAGAGCAGTTTCTCAGAAAGCTTCTTTCCAGTTTTTAACGGAAGATATTTCCTTTTTCACCATAGCCCTCTAAGGGCTTCCAAATATCCCTTTGCCAATTCCACAAGAACAGCCTTAGGGAAAGGCTTCTTGAAGGGAAAGATGTAACTCTGTGAGATGAATTCACAGAACACAGAGCAGTTTCTCAGAAAGCTTCTTTCCAGTTTTGAACGGAAGATATTTCCTTTGTCACCATAGCCCTCTATGGGCTTCCAAATATCCCTTTGAAAATTCCACAAGAACAGCCTTAGCGAAAGGCTTCTTGAAGGGAAAGATGTAACTCTGTGAGATGAATTAACAGAACACAGAGCAGTTTCTCAGAAAGCTTCTTTCCAGTTTTGAACGGAAGATATTTCCTTTGTCACCATAGCCCTCTATGGGCTTCCAAATATCCCTTTGATATTTCCACAAGAACAGCCTTAGCGAAAGGCTTCTTGAAGGGAAAGATGTAACTCTGTGAAATGAATTTACAGAACACAGAGCAGTTTCTCAGAAAGCTTCTTTCCAGTTTTGAACGGAAGATATTTAATTTGTCACCATAGCCCTCTATGGGCTTCCAAATATCCCTTTGCCAATTCCACAAGAACAGCCTTAGCGAAAGGCTTCTTGAAGGGAAAGATGTAACTCTGTGAGATGAATTAACAGAACACAGAGCAGTTTCTCAGAAAGCTTCTTTCCAGTTTTCAGGGGAAGATATTTCCTTTTTCACCATAGCCCTCTATGGGCTTCCAAATATCCCTTTGCCAATTCCACAAGAACAGCTTTAACGAAAGGCTTCTTGAAGGGAAACATGTAATTCTGTGAGATGAATTAACAGAACACAGAGCAGTTTCTCAGAAAGCTTCTTTCCAGTTTTGAACGGAAGATATTTCCTTTTTCACCATAGCCCTCTATGGGCTTCCAAATAACCCTTTGCCAATTCCACAAGAACAGCCTTAGCGAAAGGCTTCTTGAAGGGAAATATGTAACTCTGTGAGATGAATTCACAGAACACAGAGCAGTTTCTCAGAAAGCTTCTTTCCAGTTTTGAACGGAAGATATTTCCTTTTTCACCATAGCCCTCTATGGGCTTCCAAATATCCCCTTGCCAATTCCACAAAAACAGCCTTAGCGAAAGGCTTCTTGAAGGGAAAGATGTAACTCTGTGAGATGAATAAACAGAACACAGAGCAGTTTCTCAGAAAGCTTCTTTCCAGTTTTGAACGGAAGATATTTAATTTGTCACCATAGCCCTGTATGGGCTTCCAAATATCCCTTTGCCAATTCCACAAGAACAGCCTTAGCGAAAGGCTTCTTGAAGGGAAAGATGTAACTCTGTGAGATGAATTCACAGAACACAGAGCAGTTTCTCAGAAAGCTTCTTTCCAGTTTTCAGGGGAAGATATTTCCTTTTTCACCGTAGCCCTCTATGGGCTTCCAAATATCCCTTTGCCAATTCCACAAGAACAGCCTTAGCGAAAGGCTTCTTGAAGGGACAGATGTAACTCTGTGAGATGAATTCACAAAACACAGAGCAGTTTCTCAGAAAGCTTCTTTCCAGTTTTGAACGGAAGATATTTCCTTTTTCACCATAGCCCACTATAGGCTTCCAAATATCCCTTTGCCAATTCCACAAGAACAGCCTTAGCGAAAGGCTTCTTGAAGGGAAAGATGTAACTCTGTGAGATGAATTAACAGAACACAGAGCAGTTTCTCAGAAAGCTTTTTCCAGGTTTGAACGGAAGATATTTCCTTTTTCACCATAGCCCTCTAAGGGCTTCCAAATATCCCTTTGCCAATTCCAGAAGAACAGCCTTAGCGAAAGGCTTCTTGAAGGGAAACATGTAATTCTGTGAGATGAATTAACAGAACACAGAGCAGTTTCTCAAAAGCTTCTTTCCAGTTTTGAACGGAAGATATTTCCTTTTTCACCATAGCCCTCTATGGGCTTCGAAATATCCCTTTGCAATTCCACAAGAACAGCCTGAGCGAAAGGCTTCTTGAAGGGAAAGATGTAACTCTCTGAGATGAATTCACAGAACACAGAGAAGTTTCTCAGAAAGCTTCTTTCCAGTTTTGAGCGGAAGATATTTCCTTTTTCACCATAGCCCTCTATGGGCTTCCAAATAACCCTTTGCCAATTCCACAAGAACAGCCTTAGCGAAAGGCTTCTTGAAGGGAAATATGTAACTCTGTGAGATGAATTCACAGAACACAGAGCAGTTTCTCAGAAAGCTTCTTTCCAGTTTTGAACGGAAGATATTTCCTTTTTCACCATAGCCCTCTATGGGCTTCCAAATATCCCCTTGCCAATTCCACAAGAACAGCCTTAGCGAAAGGCTTCTTGAAGGGAAAGATGTAACTCTGTGAGATGAATTAACAGAACACAGAGGAGTTTCTCAGAAAGCTTCTTTCCAGTTTTGAACGGAAGATATTTCCTTTTTCACCATAGCCCTCTATGGGATTCCAAATATCCCTTTGCCAATTCCACAAGAACAGCCTTAGCGAAAGGCTTCTTGAAGGGAAAGATGTAATTCTGTGAGATGAATTAAAAGAACACAGAGCAGTTTCTCAGAAAGCTTCTTTCCAGTTTTCAGTGGAAGTTATTTCCTTTTTCACCATAGCCCTCTATGGGCTTCCAAATATCCCTTTGCCAATTCCACAATAACAGCCTTAGCGAAAGGCTTCTTGAAGGGAAAGATGTAACTCTGTGAGATGAATTAACAGAACACAGAGCAGTTTCTCAGAAAGCTTCTTTCCAGTTTTTAACGGAAGATATTTCCTTTTTCACCATAGCCCTCTAAGGGCTTCCAAATATCCCTTTGCCAATTCCACAAGAACAGCCTTAGGGAAAGGCTTCTTGAAGGGAAAGATGTAACTCTGTGAGATGAATTCACAGAACACAGAGCAGTTTCTCAGAAAGCTTCTTTCCAGTTTTGAACGGAAGATATTTCCTTTGTCACCATAGCCCTCTATGGGCTTCCAAATATCCCTTTGAAAATTCCACAAGAACAGCCTTAGCGAAAGGCTTCTTGAAGGGAAAGATGTAACTCTGTGAGATGAATTAACAGAACACAGAGCAGTTTCTCAGAAAGCTTCTTTCCAGTTTTGAACGGAAGATATTTCCTTTGTCACCATAGCCCTCTATGGGCTTCCAAATATCCCTTTGATATTTCCACAAGAACAGCCTTAGCGAAAGGCTTCTTGAAGGGAAAGATGTAACTCTGTGAAATGAATTTACAGAACACAGAGCAGTTTCTCAGAAAGCTTCTTTCCAGTTTTGAACGGAAGATATTTAATTTGTCACCATAGCCCTCTATGGGCTTCCAAATATCCCTTTGCCAATTCCACAAGAACAGCCTTAGCGAAAGGCTTCTTGAAGGGAAAGATGTAACTCTGTGAGATGAATTAACAGAACACAGAGCAGTTTCTCAGAAAGCTTCTTTCCAGTTTTCAGGGGAAGATATTTCCTTTTTCACCATAGCCCTCTATGGGCTTCCAAATATCCCTTTGCCAATTCCACAAGAACAGCTTTAGCGAAAGGCTTCTTGAAGGGAAACATGTAATTCTGTGAGATGAATTAACAGAACACAGAGCAGTTTCTCAGAAAGCTTCTTTCCAGTTTTGAACGGAAGATATTTCCTTTTTCACCATAGCCCTCTATGGGCTTCCAAATAACCCTTTGCCAATTCCACAAGAACAGCCTTAGCGAAAGGCTTCTTGAAGGGAAATATGTAACTCTGTGAGATGAATTCACAGAACACAGAGCAGTTTCTCAGAAAGCTTCTTTCCAGTTTTGAACGGAAGATATTTCCTTTTTCACCATAGCCCTCTATGGGCTTCCAAATATCCCCTTGCCAATTCCACAAAAACAGCCTTAGCGAAAGGCTTCTTGAAGGGAAAGATGTAACTCTGTGAGATGAATAAACAGAACACAGAGCAGTTTCTCAGAAAGCTTCTTTCCAGTTTTGAACGGAAGATATTTAATTTGTCACCATAGCCCTGTATGGGCTTCCAAATATCCCTTTGCCAATTCCACAAGAACAGCCTTAGCGAAAGGCTTCTTGAAGGGAAAGATGTAACTCTGTGAGATGAATTCAGAGAACACAGAGCAGTTTCTCAGAAAGCTTCTTTCCAGTTTTCAGGGGAAGATATTTCCTTTTTCACCATAGCCCTCTATGGGCTTCCAAATATCCCTTTGCCAATTCCACAAGAACAGCCTTAGCGAAAGGCTTCTTGAAGGGACAGATGTAACTCTGTGAGATGAATTCACAAAACACAGAGCAGTTTCTCAGAAAGCTTCTTTCCAGTTTTGAACGGAAGATATTTCCTTTTTCACCATAGCCCACTATAGGCTTCCAAATATCCCTTTGCCAATTCCACAAGAACAGCCTTAGCGAAAGGCTTCTTGAAGGGAAAGATGTAACTCTGTGAGATGAATTAACAGAACACAGAGCAGTTTCTCAGAAAGCTTTTTCCAGGTTTGAACGGAAGATATTTCCTTTTTCACCATAGCCCTCTAAGGGCTTCCAAATATCCCTTTGCCAATTCTAGAAGAACAGCCTTAGCGAAAGGCTTCTTGAAGGGAAACATGTAATTCTGTGAGATGAATTAACAGAACACAGAGCAGTTTCTCAAAAGCTTCTTTCCAGTTTTGAACGGAAGATATTTCCTTTTTCACCATAGCCCTCTATGGGCTTCGAAATATCCCTTTGCAATTCCACAAGAACAGCCTGAGCGAAAGGCTTCTTGAAGGGAAAGATGTAACTCTCTGAGATGAATTCACAGAACACAGAGAAGTTTCTCAGAAAGCTTCTTTCCAGTTTTGAGCGGAAGATATTTCCTTTTTCACCATAGCCCTCTATGGGCTTCCAAATAACCCTTTGCCAATTCCACAAGAACAGCCTTAGCGAAAGGCTTCTTGAAGGGAAATATGTAACTCTGTGAGATGAATTCACAGAACACAGAGCAGTTTCTCAGAAAGCTTCTTTCCAGTTTTGAACGGAAGATATTTCCTTTTTCACCATAGCCCTCTATGGGCTTCCAAATATCCCCTTGCCAATTCCACAAGAACAGCCTTAGCGAAAGGCTTCTTGAAGGGAAAGATGTAACTCTGTGAGATGAATTAACAGAACACAGAGGAGTTTCTCAGAAAGCTTCTTTCCAGTTTTGAACGGAAGATATTTCCTTTTTCACCATAGCCCTCTATGGGATTCCAAATATCCCTTTGCCAATTCCACAAGAACAGCCTTAGCGAAAGGCTTCTTGAAGGGAAAGATGTAATTCTGTGAGATGAATTAAAAGAACACAGAGCAGTTTCTCAGAAAGCTTCTTTCCAGTTTTCAGTGGAAGATATTTCCTTTTTCACCATAGCCCTCTATGGGCTTCCAAATATCCCTTTGCCAATTCCACAATAACAGCCTTAGAGAAAGGCTTCTTGAAGGGAAAGATGTAACTCTGTGAGATGAATTAACAGAACACAGAGCAGTTTCTCAGAAAGATTCTTTCCAGTTTTCAGCGGAAGATATTTCCTTTTTCACCATAGCCCTCTATGGGCTTCCAAATATCCCTTTGCCAATTCCACAAGAACAGCCTTAGCGAAAGGCTTCTTGAAGGGAAAGATGTAACTCTGTGAGATGAATTAAGAGAACACAGAGCAGTTTCTCAGAAAGCTTCTTTCCAGTTTTGAACGGAAGATATTTAATTTGTCACCATAGCCCTCTATGGGCTTCCAAATATCCCTTTGCCAATTCCACAAGAACAGCCTTAGCGAAAGGCTTCTTGAAGGGAAAGATGTAACTCTGTGAGATGAATTAACAGAACACAGAGCAGTTTCTCAGAAAGCTTCTTTCCAGTTTTCAGGGGAAGATATTTCCTTTTTCACCATAGCCCTCTATGGGCTTCCAAATATCCCTTTGCCAATTCCACAAGAACAGCCTTAGCGAAAGGCTTCTTGAAGGGAAAGATGTAACTCTGTGAGATGAATTCACAGAACACAGAGCAGTTTCTCAGAAAGCTTCTTTCCAGTTTTGAACGGAAGATATTTCCTTTTTCACCATAGCCCTCTATAGGCTTCGAAATATCCCTTTGCCAATTCCACAAGAACAGCCTTAGCGAAAGGCTTCTTGAAGGGAAAGATGTAACTCTGTGAGATGAATTAACAGAACACAGAGCAGTTTCTCAGAAAGCTTCTTTCCAGTTTTTAACGGAAGATATTTCCTTTTTCACCATAGCCCTCTAAGGGCTTCCAAATATCCCTTTGCCAATTCCACAAGAACAGCCTTAGGGAAAGGCTTCTTGAAGGGAAAGATGTAACTCTGTGAGATGAATTCACAGAACACAGAGCAGTTTCTCAGAAAGCTTCTTTCCAGTTTTGAACGGAAGATATTTCCTTTGTCACCATAGCCCTCTATGGGCTTCCAAATATCCCTTTGAAAATTCCACAAGAACAGCCTTAGCGAAAGGCTTCTTGAAGGGAAAGATGTAACTCTGTGAGATGAATTAACAGAACACAGAGCAGTTTCTCAGAAAGCTTCTTTCCAGTTTTGAACGGAAGATATTTCCTTTGTCACCATAGCCCTCTATGGGCTTCCAAATATCCCTTTGTTATTTCCACAAGAACAGCCTTAGCGAAAGGCTTCTTGAAGGGAAAGATGTAACTCTGTGAGATGAATTCACAGAACACAGAGCAGTTTCTCAGAAAGCTTCTTTCCAGTTTTGAACGGAAGATATTTCCTTTGTCACCATAGCCCTCTATGGGCTTCCAAATATCCCTTTGAAAATTCCACAAGAACAGCCTTAGCGAAAGGCTTCTTGAAGGGAAAGATGTAACTCTGTGAGATGAATTCACAGAACACAGAGCAGTTTCTCAGAAAGCTTCTTTCCAGTTTTCAGCGGAAGATATTTCCTTTTTCACCATAGCCCTCTATGGGCTTCCAAATATCCCTTTGCCAATTCCACAAGAACAGCCTTAGGGAAAGGCTTCTTGAAGGGAAAGATGTAACTCTGTGAGATGAATTCACAAAACACAGAGCAGTTTCTCAGAAAGCTTCTTTCCAGTTTTGAACGGAAGATATTTCCTTTTTCACCATAGCCCTCTATGGGCTTCCAAATATCCCTTTGCCAGTTCCACAAGAACAGCTTTAGCGAAAGGCTTCTTGAAGGGAAACATGTAACTCTGTGAGATGAATTAACAGAACACAGAGCAGTTTCTCAGAAAGCTTCTTTCCAGTTTTGAACGGAAGATATTTCCTTTTTCACCATAGCCCTCTATGGGCTTCCAAATATCCCTTTGCCAATTCCACAAGAACAGCCTGAGCGAAAGGCTTCTTGAAGGGAAAGATGTAACTCTGTGAGATGAATTCACAGAACACAGAGAAGTTTCTCAGAAAGCTTCTTTCCCGTTTTGAGCGGAAGATATTTCCTTTTTCACCATAGCCCTCTATGTTCTTCCAAATATCCCTTTGCCAATTCCACAAGAACAGCCTTAGCGAAAGGCTTCTTGAAGGGAAAGATGTAACTCTGTGAGATGAATTAACAGAACACAGAGCAGTTTCTCAGAAAGCTTCTTTCCAGTTTTGAACGGAAGATATTTCCTTTTTCACCATAGCCGTCTATGGGCTTCCAAATATCACTTTGCCAATTCCACAAGAACAGCCTTAGCGAAGGGCTTCTTGAAGGGAAAGATGTACCTCTGTGAGATGAATTAACAGAACACAGAGCAGTTTCTCAGAAAGCTTCTTTCCAGTTTTGAACGGAAGATATTTCCTTTTTCACCATAGCCCTCTATGGGCTTCCAAATATCCCTTTCCCAATTCCACAAGAACAGCCTTAGCGAAAGGCTTCTTGAAGGGAAAGATGTAACTCTGTGAGATGAATTAACAGAACACAGAGCAGTTTCTCAGAAAGCTTCTTTCCAGTTTTGAACGGAAGATATTTCCTTTTTCAACATAGCCCTCTATGGGCTTCCAAATATCCCTTTGCCAATTCCACAAGAACAGCCTTAGCGAAAGGCTTCTTGAAGGGAAACATGTAACTCTGTGAGATGAATTAAAAGAACACAGAGCAGTTTCTCAGAAAGCTTCTTTCCAGTTTTCAGCGGAAGATATTTCCTTTTTCACCATAGCCCTCTATGGGCTTCCAAATATCCCTTTGCCAATTCCACAAGAACAGCCTTAGCGAAAGGCTTCTTGAAGGGAACGATGTAACTCTCTGAGATGAATTAACAGAACACAGAGCAGTTTCTCAGAAAGCTTCTTTCCAGTTTTGAACGGAAGATATTTCCTTTTTCACCATAGCCCTCTATGGGCTTCCAAATATCCCTTTGCCAATTCCACAAGAACAGCTTTAGCGAAAGGCTTCTTGAAGGGAAACATGTAACTCTGTGAGATGAATTCACAGAACACAGAGCAGTTTCTCAGAAAGCTTCTTTCCAGTTTTGAACGGAAGATATTTCCTTTTTCACCATAGCCCTCTATGGGTTTCCAAATATCCCCTTGCCAATTCCACAAGAACAGCCTTAGCGAAAGGCTTCTTGAAGGGAAAGATGTACTCTGTAAGATGAATTAACAGAACACAGAGGAGTTTATCAGAAAGCTTCTTTCCAGTTTTGAACGGAAGATATTTCCTTTTTCACCATAGCCCTCTATGGGCTTCCAAATATCCCTTTGCCAATTCCACAAGAACAGCCTTAGCGAAAGGCTTCTTGAAGGGAAAGATGTAACTCTGTGAGATGAATTAAAAGAACACAGAGCAGTCTCTCAGAAAGCTTCTTTCCAGTTTTCAGCGGAAGATATTTCCTTTTTCACCATAGCCCTCTATGCGCTTCCAAATATCCCTTTGCCAATTCCACAAGAACAGCCTTAGCGAAAGACTTCTTGAAGGGAAAGATGTAACTCTGTGAGATGAATTAACAGAACACAGAGCAGTTTCTCAGAAAGCTTCTTTCCAGTTTTGAACGGAAGATATTTCCTTTTTCACCATAGCCCTCTATGGGCTTCCAAATATCCCTTTGCCAATTCCACAATAACAGCCTTAGCGAAAGGCTTCTTGAAGGGAAAGATGTAACTCTCTGAGATGAATTAACAAAACACAGAGCAGTTTCTCAGAAAGCTTCCTTCCAGTTTTCAGCGGAAGATATTTCCTTTTTCACCATAGCCCTCTATGGGCTTCCAAATATCCCTTTGCCAATTCCACAAGAACAGCCTTAGCGAAAGGCTACTTGAAGGGAAAGATGTAACTCTGTGAGATGAATTCACAGAACACAGAGCAGTTTCTCAGAAAGCTTCTTTCCAGTTTTGAACGGAAGATATTTCCTTTTTCACCATAGCCCTCTATGGGCTTCCAAATATCCCTTTGCCAATTCCACAAGAACAGCCTTAGCGAAAGGCTTCTTGAAGGGAAAGATGTAACTCTGTGAGATGAATTAACAGAACACAGAGCAGTTTCTCAGAAAGCTTCTTTCCAGTTTTCAGCGGAAGATATTTCCTTTTTCACCATAGCCCTCTATGGGCTTCCAAATATCCCTTTGCCAATTCCACAAGAACAGCCTTAGCGAAAGGCTTCTTGAAGGGAAAGATGTAACTCTGTGAGATTAATTCACAGAACACAGAGCAGTTTCTCAGAAAGCTTCTTTCGAATTTTGAACGGAAGATATTTCCTTTGTCACCATAGCCCTCTATGGGCTTCCAAATAACCCTTTGCCAATTCCACAAGAACAGCCTTAGCGAAAGGCTTCTTGAAGGGAAATATGTAACTCTGTGAGATGAATTCACAGAACACAGAGCAGTTTCTCAGAAAGCTTCTTTCCAGTTTTGATCGGAAGATATTTCCTTTTTCACCATAGCCCTCTATGGGCTTCCAAATATCCCCTTGCCAATTCTACAAGAACAGCCTTAGCGAAAGGCTTCTTGAAGGGAAAGATGTAACTCTGTGAGATGAATTAACAGAACACAGAGGAGCTTCTCAGAAAGCTTCTTTCCAGTTTTGAACGGAAGATATTTCCTTTTTCACCATAGCCCTCTATGGGCTTCCAAATATCCCATTGCCAATTCCACAAGAACAGCCTTAGCGAAAGGCTTCTTGAAGGGAAAGATGTAATTCTGTGAGATGAATTAAAAGAACACAGAGCAGTTTCTCAGAAAGCTTCTTTCCAGTTTTCAGCGGAAGATATTTCCTTTTTCACCATAGCCCTCTATGGGCTTCCAAATATCCCTTTGCCAATTCCACAAGAACAGCCTTAGCGAAAGGCTTCTTGAAGGGAAAGATGTAACTCTGTGAAATGAATTTACAGAACACAGAGCAGTTTCTCAGAAAGCTTCTTTCCAGTTTTGAACGGAAGATATTTAATTTGTCACCATAGCCCTCTATGGGCTTCCAAATATCCCTTTGCCAATTCCACAAGAACAGCCTTAGCGAAAGGCTTCTTGAAGGGAAAGATGTAACTCTGTGAGATGAATTAACAGAACACAGAGCAGTTTCTCAGAAAGCTTCTTTCCAGTTTTGAACCGAAGATATTTCCTTTTTCACCATAGCCCTCTATGGGCTTCCAAATATCCCTTTGCCAATTCCACAAGAACAGCTTTAGCGAAAGGCTTCTTGAAGGGAAACATGTAATTCTGTGAGATGAATTAACAGAACACAGAGCAGTTTCTCAGAAAGCTTCTTTCCAGTTTTGAACGGAAGATATTTCCTTTTTCACCATAGCCCTCTATGGGCTTCCAAATAACCCTTTGCCAATTCCACAAGAACAGCCTTAGCGAAAGGCTTCTTGAAGGGAAATATGTAACTCTGTGAGATGAATTCACAGAACACAGAGCAGTTTCTCAGAAAGCTTCTTTCCAGTTTTGAACGGAAGATATTTCCTTTTTCACCATAGCCCTCTATGGGCTTCCAAATATCCCCTTGCCAATTCCACAAAAACAGCCTTAGCGAAAGGCTTCTTGAAGGGAAAGATGTAACTCTGTGAGATGAATAAACAGAACACAGAGCAGTTTCTCAGAAAGCTTCTTTCCAGTTTTGAACGGAAGATATTTAATTTGTCACCATAGCCCTGTATGGGCTTCCAAATATCCCTTTGCCAATTCCACAAGAACAGCCTTAGCGAAAGGCTTCTTGAAGGGAAAGATGTAACTCTGTGAGATGAATTCACAGAACACAGAGCAGTTTCTCAGAAAGCTTCTTTCCAGTTTTCAGGGGAAGATATTTCCTTTTTCACCATAGCCCTCTATGGGCTTCCAAATATCCCTTTGCCAATTCCACAAGAACAGCCTTAGCGAAAGGCTTCTTGAAGGGACAGATGTAACTCTGTGAGATGAATTCACAAAACACAGAGCAGTTTCTCAGAAAGCTTCTTTCCAGTTTTGAACGGAAGATATTTCCTTTTTCACCATAGCCCTCCATGGGCTTCCAAATATCCCTTTGCCAGTTCCACAAGAACAGCTTTAGCGAAAGGCTTCTTGAAGGGAAACATGTAACTCTGTGAGATGAATTAACAGAACACAGAGCAGTTTCTCAGAAAGCTTCTTTCCAGTTTTGAACGGAAGATATTTCCTTTTTCACCATAGCCCTCTATGGGCTTCCAAATATCCCTTTGCCAATTCCACAAGAACAGCCTGAGCGAAAGGCTTCTTGAAGGGAAAGATGTAACTCTGTGAGATGAATTCACAGAACACAGAGAAGTTTCTCAGAAAGCTTCTTTCCCGTTTTGAGCGGAAGATATTTCCTTTTTCACCATAGCCCTCTATGTTCTTCCAAATATCCCTTTGCCAATTCCACAAGAACAGCCTTAGCGAAAGGCTTCTTGAAGGGAAACATGTAACTCTGTGAGATGTATTAACAGAACACAGAGCAGTTTCTCAGAAAGCTTCTTTCCAGTTTTGAACGGAAGATATTTCCTTTTTCACCATAGCCGTCTATGGGCTTCCAAATATCACTTTGCCAATTCCACAAGAACAGCCTTAGCGAAGGGCTTCTTGAAGGGAAAGATGTACCTCTGTGAGATGAATTAACAGAACACAGAGCAGTTTCTCAGAAAGCTTCTTTCCAGTTTTGAACGGAAGATATTTCCTTTTTCACCATAGCCCTCTATGGGCTTCCAAATATCCCTTTCCCAATTCCACAAGAACAGCCTTAGCGAAAGGCTTCTTAAAGGGAAAGATGTAACTCTGTGAGATGAATTAACAGAACACAGAGCAGTTTCTCAGAAAGCTTCTTTCCAGTTTTGAACGGAAGATATTTCCTTTTTCAACATAGCCCTCTATGGGCTTCCAAATATCCCTTTGCCAATTCCACAAGAACAGCCTTAGCGAAAGGCTTCTTGAAGGGAAACATGTAACTCTGTGAGATGAATTAAAAGAACACAGAGCAGTTTCTCAGAAAGCTTCTTTCCAGTTTTCAGCGGAAGATATTTCCTTTTTCACCATAGCCCTCTATGGGCTTCCAAATATCCCTTTGCCAATTCCACAATAACAGCCTTAGCGAAAGGCTTCTTGAAGGGAACGATGTAACTCTCTGAGATGAATTAACAGAACACAGAGCAGTTTCTCAGAAAGCTTCTTTCCAGTTTTGAACGGAAGATATTTCCTTTTTCACCATAGCCCTCTATGGGCTTCCAAATATCCCTTTGCCAATTCCACAAGAACAGCTTTAGCGAAAGGCTTCTTGAAGGGAAACATGTAACTCTGTGAGATGAATTCACAGAACACAGAGCAGTTTCTCAGAAAGCTTCTTTCCAGTTTTGAACGGAAGATATTTCCTTTTTCACCATAGCCCTCTATGGGTTTCCAAATATCCCCTTGCCAATTCCACAAGAACAGCCTTAGCGAAAGGCTTCTTGAAGGGAAAGATGTAACTCTGTAAGATGAATTAACAGAACACAGAGGAGTTTATCAGAAAGCTTCTTTCCAGTTTTGAACGGAAGATATTTCCTTTTTCACCATAGCCCTCTATGGGCTTCCAAATATCCCTTTGCCAATTCCACAAGAACAGCCTTAGCGAAAGGCTTCTTGAAGGGAAAGATGTAACTCTGTGAGATGAATTAAAAGAACACAGAGCAGTCTCTCAGAAAGCTTCTTTCCAGTTTTCAGCGGAAGATATTTCCTTTTTCACCATAGCCCTCTATGCGCTTCCAAATATCCCTTTGCCAATTCCACAAGAACAGCCTTAGCGAAAGACTTCTTGAAGGGAAAGATGTAACTCTGTGAGATGAATTAACAGAACACAGAGCAGTTTCTCAGAAAGCTTCTTTCCAGTTTTGAACGGAAGATATTTCCTTTTTCACCATAGCCCTCTATGGGCTTCCAAATATCCCTTTGCCAATTCCACAATAACAGCCTTAGCGAAAGGCTTCTTGAAGGGAAAGATGTAACTCTCTGAGATGAATTAACAGAACACAGAGCAGTTTCTCAGAAAGCTTCCTTCCAGTTTTCAGCGGAAGATATTTCCTTTTTCCCCATAGCCCTCTATGGGCTTCAAAATATCCCTTTGCCAATTCCACAAGAACAGCCTTAGCGAAAGGCTACTTGAAGGGAAAGATGTAACTCTGTGAGATGAATTCACAGAACACAGAGCAGTTTCTCAGAAAGCTTCTTTCCAGTTTTGAACGGAAGATATTTAATTTGTCACCATAGCCCTCTATAGGCTTCCAAATATCCCTTTGCCAATTCCACAAGAACAGCCTTAGCGAAAGGCTTCTTGAAGGGAAAGATGTAACTCTGTGAGATGAATTAACAGAACACAGAGCAGTTTCTCAGAAAGCTTCTTTCCAGTTTTCAGGGGAAGATATTTCCTTTTTCACCATAGCCCTCTATGGGCTTCCAAATATCCCTTTGCCAATTCCACAAGAACAGCCTTAGCGAAAGGCTTCTTGAAGGGAAAGATGGAACTCTGTGAGATTAATTCACAGAACACAGAGCAGTTTCTCAGAAAGCTTCTTTCCAATTTTGAACGGAAGATATTTCCTTTGTCACCATAGCCCTCTATGGGCTTCCAAATATCCCTATGAAAATTCCACAAGAACAGCCTTAGCGAAAGGCTTCTTGAAGGGAAAGATGTAACTCTGTGAGATGAATTCACAGAACACAGAGCAGTTTCTCAGAAAGCTTCTTTCCAGTTTTCAGCGGAAGATATTTCCTTTTTCACCATAGCCCTCTATGGGCTTCCAAATATCCCTTTGCCAATTCCACAAGAACAGCCTTAGGGAAAGGCTTCTTGAAGGGAAAGATGTAACTCTGTGAGATGAATTCACAAAACACAGAGCAGTTTCTCAGAAAGCTTCTTTCCAGTTTTGAACGGAAGATATTTCCTTTTTCACCATAGCCCTCTATGGGCTTCCAAATATCCCTTTGCCAATTCCACAAGAACAGCTTTAGCGAAAGGCTTCTTGAAGGGAAACATGTAACTCTGTGAGATGAATTAACAGAACACAGAGCAGTTTCTCAGAAAGCTTCTTTCCAGTTTTGAACGGAAGATATTTCCTTTTTCACCATAGCCCTCTATGGGCTTCCAAATATCCCTTTGCCAATTCCACAAGAACAGACTGAGCGAAAGGCTTCTTGAAGGGAAAGATGTAACTCTGTGAGATGAATTCACAGAACACAGAGAAGTTTCTCAGAAAGCTTCTTTCCAGTTTTCAGCGGAAGATATTTCCTTTTTCACCATAGCCCTCTATGGGCTTCCAAATAACCCTTTGCCAATTCCACAAGAACAGCCTTAGCGAAAGGCTTCTTGAAGGGAAATATGTAACTCTGTGAGATGAATTCACAGAACACAGAGCAGTTTCTCAGAAAGCTTCTTTCCAGTTTTGATCGGAAGATATTTCCTTTTTCACCATAGCCCTCTATGGGCTTCCAAATATCCCCTTGCCAATTCTACAAGAACAGCCTTAGCGAAAGGCTTCTTGAAGGGAAAGATGTAACTCTGTGAGATGAATTCACAGAACACAGAGGAGTTTCTCAGAAAGCTTCTTTCCAGTTTTGAACGGAAGATATTTCCTTTTTCACCATAGCCCTCTATGGGCTTCCAAATATCCCATTGCCAATTCCACAAGAACAGCCTTAGCGAAAGGCTTCTTGAAGGGAAAGATGTAATTCTGTGAGATGAATTAAAAGAACACAGAGCAGTTTCTCAGAAAGCTTCTTTACAGTTTTCAGCGGAAGATATTTCCTTTTTCACCATAGCCCTCTAAGGGCTTCCAAATATCCCTTTGCCAATTCCACAATAACAGCCTTAGCGAAAGGCTTCTTGAAGGGAGAGATGTAACTCTCTGAGATGAATTAACAGAACACAGAGCAGTTTCTCAGAAAGCTTCTTTCCAGTTTTCAGCGGAAGATATTTCCTTTTTCACCATAGCCCTCTATGGGCTTCCAAATATCCCTTTGCCAATTCCACAAGAACAGCCTTAGCGAAAGGCTTCCTGAAGGGAAAGATGTAACTCTGTGAAATGAATTTACAGAACACAGAGCAGTTTCTCAGAAAGCTTCTTTCCAGTTTTGAACGGAAGATATTTAATTTGTCACCATAGCCCTCTATGGGCTTCCAAATATCCCTTTGCCAATTCCACAAGAACAGCCTTAGCGAAAGGCTTCTTGAAGGGAAAGATGTAACTCTGTGAGATGAATTAACAGAACACAGAGCAGTTTCTCAGAAAGCTTCTTTCCAGTTTTCAGGGGAAGATATTTCCTTTTTCACCATAGCCCTCTATGGGCTTCCAAATATCCCTTTGCCAATTCCACAAGAACAGCTTTAGCGAAAGGCTTCCTGAAGGGAAACATGTAATTCTGTGAGATGAATTAACAGAACACAGAGCAGTTTCTCAGAAAGCTTCTTTCCAGTTTTGAACGGAAGATATTTCCTTTTTCACCATAGCCCTCTATGGGCTTCCAAATATCCCTTTGCCAATTCCACAAGAACAGCCTTAGCGAAAGGCTTCTTGAAGGGAAATATGTAACTCTGTGAGATGAATTCACAGAACACAGAGCAGTTTCTCAGAAAGCTTCTTTCCAGTTTTGAACGGAAGATATTTCCTTTTTCACCATAGCCCTCTATGGGCTTCCAAATATCCCCTTGCCAATTCCACAAAAACAGCCTTAGCGAAAGGCTTCTTGAAGGGAAAGATGTAACTCTGTGAGATGAATAAACAGAACACAGAGCAGTTTCTCAGAAAGCTTCTTTCCAGTTTTGAACGGAAGATATTTAATTTGTCACCATAGCCCTGTATGGGCTTCCAAATATCCCTTTGCCAATTCCACAAGAACAGCCTTAGCGAAAGGCTTCTTGAAGGGAAAGATGTAACTCTGTGAGATGAATTCACAGAACACAGAGCAGTTTCTCAGAAAGCTTCTTTCCAGTTTTCAGGGGAAGATATTTCCTTTTTCACCATAGCCCTCTATGGGCTTCCAAATATCCCTTTGCCAATTCCACAAGAACAGCCTTAGCGAAAGGCTTCTTGAAGGGACAGATGTAACTCTGTGAGATGAATTCACAAAACACAGAGCAGTTTCTCAGAAAGCTTCTTTCCAGTTTTGAACGGAAGATATTTCCTTTTTCACCATAGCCCACTATAGGCTTCCAAATATCCCTTTGCCAATTCCACAAGAACAGCCTTAGCGAAAGGCTTCTTGAAGGGAAAGATGTAACTCTGTGAGATGAATTAACAGAACACAGAGCAGTTTCTCAGAAAGCTTTTTCCAGGTTTGAACGGAAGATATTTCCTTTTTCACCATAGCCCTCTAAGGGCTTCCAAATATCCCTTTGCCAATTCCAGAAGAACAGCCTTAGCGAAAGGCTTCTTGAAGGGAAACATGTAATTCTGTGAGATGAATTAACAGAACACAGAGCAGTTTCTCAAAAGCTTCTTTCCAGTTTTGAACGGAAGATATTTCCTTTTTCACCATAGCCCTCTATGGGCTTCGAAATATCCCTTTGCAATTCCACAAGAACAGCCTGAGCGAAAGGCTTCTTGAAGGGAAAGATGTAACTCTCTGAGATGAATTCACAGAACACAGAGAAGTTTCTCAGAAAGCTTCTTTCCAGTTTTGAGCGGAAGATATTTCCTTTTTCACCATAGCCCTCTATGGGCTTCCAAATAACCCTTTGCCAATTCCACAAGAACAGCCTTAGCGAAAGGCTTCTTGAAGGGAAATATGTAACTCTGTGAGATGAATTCACAGAACACAGAGCAGTTTCTCAGAAAGCTTCTTTCCAGTTTTGAACGGAAGATATTTCCTTTTTCACCATAGCCCTCTATGGGCTTCCAAATATCCCCTTGCCAATTCCACAAGAACAGCCTTAGCGAAAGGCTTCTTGAAGGGAAAGATGTAACTCTGTGAGATGAATTAACAGAACACAGAGGAGTTTCTCAGAAAGCTTCTTTCCAGTTTTGAACGGAAGATATTTCCTTTTTCACCATAGCCCTCTATGGGATTCCAAATATCCCTTTGCCAATTCCACAAGAACAGCCTTAGCGAAAGGCTTCTTGAAGGGAAAGATGTAATTCTGTGAGATGAATTAAAAGAACACAGAGCAGTTTCTCAGAAAGCTTCTTTCCAGTTTTCAGTGGAAGATATTTCCTTTTTCACCATAGCCCTCTATGGGCTTCCAAATATCCCTTTGCCAATTCCACAATAACAGCCTTAGCGAAAGGCTTCTTGAAGGGAAAGATGTAACTCTCTGAGATGAATTAACAGAACACAGAGCAGTTTCTCAGAAAGCTTCTTTCCAGTTTTCAGCGGAAGATATTTCCTTTTTCACCATAGCCCTCTATGGGCTTCCAAATATCCCTTTGCCAATTCCACAAGAACAGCCTTAGCGAAAGGCTTCTTGAAGGGAAAGATGTAACTCTGTGAGATGAATTAAGAGAACACAGAGCAGTTTCTCAGAAAGCTTCTTTCCAGTTTTGAACGGAAGATATTTAATTTGTCACCATAGCCCTCTATGGGCTTCCAAATATCCCTTTGCCAATTCCACAAGAACAGCCTTAGCGAAAGGCTTCTTGAAGGGAAAGATGTAACTCTGTGAGATGAATTAACAGAACACAGAGCAGTTTCTCAGAAAGCTTCTTTCCAGTTTTCAGGGGAAGATATTTCCTTTTTCACCATAGCCCTCTATGGGCTTCCAAATATCCCTTTGCCAATTCCACAAGAACAGCCTTAGCGAAAGGCTTCTTGAAGGGAAAGATGTAACTCTGTGAGATGAATTCACAGAACACAGAGCAGTTTCTCAGAAAGCTTCTTTCCAGTTTTGAACGGAAGATATTTCCTTTTTCACCATAGCCCTCTATAGGCTTCGAAATATCCCTTTGCCAATTCCACAAGAACAGCCTTAGCGAAAGGCTTCTTGAAGGGAAAGATGTAACTCTGTGAGATGAATTAACAGAACACAGAGCAGTTTCTCAGAAAGCTTCTTTGCAGTTTTGAACGGAAGATATTTCCTTTTTCACCATAGCCCTCTAAGGGCTTCCAAATATCCCTTTGCCAATTCCACAAGAACAGCCTTAGGGAAAGGCTTCTTGAAGGGAAAGATGTAACTCTGTGAGATGAATTCACAGAACACAGAGCAGTTTCTCAGAAAGCTTCTTTCCAGTTTTGAACGGAAGATATTTCCTTTGTCACCATAGCCCTCTATGGGCTTCCAAATATCCCTTTGAAAATTCCACAAGAACAGCCTTAGCGAAAGGCTTCTTGAAGGGAAAGATGTAACTCTGTGAGATGAATTAACAGAACACAGAGCAGTTTCTCAGAAAGCTTCTTTCCAGTTTTGAACGGAAGATATTTCCTTTGTCACCATAGCCCTCTATGGGCTTCCAAATATCCCTTTGATATTTCCACAAGAACAGCCTTAGCGAAAGGCTTCTTGAAGGGAAAGATGTAACTCTGTGAAATGAATTTACAGAACACAGAGCAGTTTCTCAGAAAGCTTCTTTCCAGTTTTGAACGGAAGATATTTAATTTGTCACCATAGCCCTCTATGGGCTTCCAAATATCCCTTTGCCAATTCCACAAGAACAGCCTTAGCGAAAGGCTTCTTGAAGGGAAAGATGTAACTCTGTGAGATGAATTAACAGAACACAGAGCAGTTTCTCAGAAAGCTTCTTTCCAGTTTTCAGGGGAAGATATTTCCTTTTTCACCATAGCCCTCTATGGGCTTCCAAATATCCCTTTGCCAATTCCACAAGAACAGCTTTAGCGAAAGGCTTCTTGAAGGGAAACATGTAATTCTGTGAGATGAATTAACAGAACACAGAGCAGTTTCTCAGAAAGCTTCTTTCCAGTTTTGAACGGAAGATATTTCCTTTTTCACCATAGCCCTCTATGGGCTTCCAAATAACCCTTTGCCAATTCCACAAGAACAGCCTTAGCGAAAGGCTTCTTGAAGGGAAATATGTAACTCTGTGAGATGAATTCACAGAACACAGAGCAGTTTCTCAGAAAGCTTCTTTCCAGTTTTGAACGGAAGATATTTCCTTTTTCACCATAGCCCTCTATGGGCTTCCAAATATCCCCTTGCCAATTCCACAAAAACAGCCTTAGCGAAAGGCTTCTTGAAGGGAAAGATGTAACTCTGTGAGATGAATAAACAGAACACAGAGCAGTTTCTCAGAAAGCTTCTTTCCAGTTTTGAACGGAAGATATTTAATTTGTCACCATAGCCCTGTATGGGCTTCCAAATATCCCTTTGCCAATTCCACAAGAACAGCCTTAGCGAAAGGCTTCTTGAAGGGAAAGATGTAACTCTGTGAGATGAATTCACAGAACACAGAGCAGTTTCTCAGAAAGCTTCTTTCCAGTTTTCAGGGGAAGATATTTCCTTTTTCACCATAGCCCTCTATGGGCTTCCAAATATCCCTTTGCCAATTCCACAAGAACAGCCTTAGCGAAAGGCTTCTTGAAGGGACAGATGTAACTCTGTGAGATGAATTCACAAAACACAGAGCAGTTTCTCAGAAAGCTTCTTTCCAGTTTTGAACGGAAGATATTTCCTTTTTCACCATAGCCCACTATAGGCTTCCAAATATCCCTTTGCCAATTCCACAAGAACAGCCTTAGCGAAAGGCTTCTTGAAGGGAAAGATGTAACTCTGTGAGATGAATTAACAGAACACAGAGCAGTTTCTCAGAAAGCTTTTTCCAGGTTTGAACGGAAGATATTTCCTTTTTCACCATAGCCCTCTAAGGGCTTCCAAATATCCCTTTGCCAATTCCAGAAGAACAGCCTTAGCGAAAGGCTTCTTGAAGGGAAACATGTAATTCTGTGAGATGAATTAACAGAACACAGAGCAGTTTCTCAAAAGCTTCTTTCCAGTTTTGAACGGAAGATATTTCCTTTTTCACCATAGCCCTCTATGGGCTTCGAAATATCCCTTTGCAATTCCACAAGAACAGCCTGAGCGAAAGGCTTCTTGAAGGGAAAGATGTAACTCTCTGAGATGAATTCACAGAACACAGAGAAGTTTCTCAGAAAGCTTCTTTCCAGTTTTGAGCGGAAGATATTTCCTTTTTCACCATAGCCCTCTATGGGCTTCCAAATAACCCTTTGCCAATTCCACAAGAACAGCCTTAGCGAAAGGCTTCTTGAAGGGAAATATGTAACTCTGTGAGATGAATTCACAGAACACAGAGCAGTTTCTCAGAAAGCTTCTTTCCAGTTTTGAACGGAAGATATTTCCTTTTTCACCATAGCCCTCTATGGGCTTCCAAATATCCCCTTGCCAATTCCACAAGAACAGCCTTAGCGAAAGGCTTCTTGAAGGGAAAGATGTAACTCTGTGAGATGAATTAACAGAACACAGAGGAGTTTCTCAGAAAGCTTCTTTCCAGTTTTGAACGGAAGATATTTCCTTTTTCACCATAGCCCTCTATGGGATTCCAAATATCCCTTTGCCAATTCCACAAGAACAGCCTTAGCGAAAGGCTTCTTGAAGGGAAAGATGTAATTCTGTGAGATGAATTAAAAGAACACAGAGCAGTTTCTCAGAAAGCTTCTTTCCAGTTTTCAGTGGAAGTTATTTCCTTTTTCACCATAGCCCTCTATGGGCTTCCAAATATCCCTTTGCCAATTCCACAATAACAGCCTTAGCGAAAGGCTTCTTGAAGGGAAAGATGTAACTCTGTGAGATGAATTAACAGAACACAGAGCAGTTTCTCAGAAAGCTTCTTTCCAGTTTTTAACGGAAGATATTTCCTTTTTCACCATAGCCCTCTAAGGGCTTCCAAATATCCCTTTGCCAATTCCACAAGAACAGCCTTAGGGAAAGGCTTCTTGAAGGGAAAGATGTAACTCTGTGAGATGAATTCACAGAACACAGAGCAGTTTCTCAGAAAGCTTCTTTCCAGTTTTGAACGGAAGATATTTCCTTTGTCACCATAGCCCTCTATGGGCTTCCAAATATCCCTTTGATATTTCCACAAGAACAGCCTTAGCGAAAGGCTTCTTGAAGGGAAAGATGTAACTCTGTGAAATGAATTTACAGAACACAGAGCAGTTTCTCAGAAAGCTTCTTTCCAGTTTTGAACGGAAGATATTTAATTTGTCACCATAGCCCTCTATGGGCTTCCAAATATCCCTTTGCCAATTCCACAAGAACAGCCTTAGCGAAAGGCTTCTTGAAGGGAAAGATGTAACTCTGTGAGATGAATTAACAGAACACAGAGCAGTTTCTCAGAAAGCTTCTTTCCAGTTTTCAGGGGAAGATATTTCCTTTTTCACCATAGCCCTCTATGGGCTTCCAAATATCCCTTTGCCAATTCCACAAGAACAGCTTTAGCGAAAGGCTTCTTGAAGGGAAACATGTAATTCTGTGAGATGAATTAACAGAACACAGAGCAGTTTCTCAGAAAGCTTCTTTCCAGTTTTGAACGGAAGATATTTCCTTTTTCACCATAGCCCTCTATGGGCTTCCAAATAACCCTTTGCCAATTCCACAAGAACAGCCTTAGCGAAAGGCTTCTTGAAGGGAAATATGTAACTCTGTGAGATGAATTCACAGAACACAGAGCAGTTTCTCAGAAAGCTTCTTTCCAGTTTTGAACGGAAGATATTTCCTTTTTCACCATAGCCCTCTATGGGCTTCCAAATATCCCCTTGCCAATTCCACAAAAACAGCCTTAGCGAAAGGCTTCTTGAAGGGAAAGATGTAACTCTGTGAGATGAATAAACAGAACACAGAGCAGTTTCTCAGAAAGCTTCTTTCCAGTTTTGAACGGAAGATATTTAATTTGTCACCATAGCCCTGTATGGGCTTCCAAATATCCCTTTGCCAATTCCACAAGAACAGCCTTAGCGAAAGGCTTCTTGAAGGGAAAGATGTAACTCTGTGAGATGAATTCACAGAACACAGAGCAGTTTCTCAGAAAGCTTCTTTCCAGTTTTCAGGGGAAGATATTTCCTTTTTCACCATAGCCCTCTATGGGCTTCCAAATATCCCTTTGCCAATTCCACAAGAACAGCCTTAGCGAAAGGCTTCTTGAAGGAACAGATGTAACTCTGTGAGATGAATTCACAAAACACAGAGCAGTTTCTCAGAAAGCTTCTTTCCAGTTTTGAACGGAAGATATTTCCTTTTTCACCATAGCCCACTATAGGCTTCCAAATATCCCTTTGCCAATTCCACAAGAACAGCCTTAGCGAAAGGCTTCTTGAAGGGAAAGATGTAACTCTGTGAGATGAATTAACAGAACACAGAGCAGTTTCTCAGAAAGCTTTTTCCAGGTTTGAACGGAAGATATTTCCTTTTTCACCATAGCCCTCTAAGGGCTTCCAAATATCCCTTTGCCAATTCCAGAAGAACAGCCTTAGCGAAAGGCTTCTTGAAGGGAAACATGTAATTCTGTGAGATGAATTAACAGAACACAGAGCAGTTTCTCAAAAGCTTCTTTCCAGTTTTGAACGGAAGATATTTCCTTTTTCACCATAGCCCTCTATGGGCTTCGAAATATCCCTTTGCAATTCCACAAGAACAGCCTGAGCGAAAGGCTTCTTGAAGGGAAAGATGTAACTCTCTGAGATGAATTCACAGAACACAGAGAAGTTTCTCAGAAAGCTTCTTTCCAGTTTTGAGCGGAAGATATTTCCTTTTTCACCATAGCCCTCTATGGGCTTCCAAATAACCCTTTGCCAATTCCACAAGAACAGCCTTAGCGAAAGGCTTCTTGAAGGGAAATATGTAACTCTGTGAGATGAATTCACAGAACACAGAGCAGTTTCTCAGAAAGCTTCTTTCCAGTTTTGAACGGAAGATATTTCCTTTTTCACCATAGCCCTCTATGGGCTTCCAAATATCCCCTTGCCAATTACACAAGAACAGCCTTAGCGAAAGGCTTCTTGAAGGGAAAGATGTAACTCTGTGAGATGAATTAACAGAACACAGAGGAGTTTCTCAGAAAGCTTCTTTCCAGTTTTGAACGGAAGATATTTCCTTTTTCACCATAGCCCTCTATGGGATTCCAAATATCCCTTTGCCAATTCCACAAGAACAGCCTTAGCGAAAGGCTTCTTGAAGGGAAAGATGTAATTCTGTGAGATGAATTAAAAGAACACAGAGCAGTTTCTCAGAAAGCTTCTTTCCAGTTTTCAGTGGAAGTTATTTCCTTTTTCACCATAGCCCTCTATGGGCTTCCAAATATCCCTTTGCCAATTCCACAATAACAGCCTTAGCGAAAGGCTTCTTGAAGGGAAAGATGTAACTCTCTGAGATGAATTAACAGAACACAGAGCAGTTTCTCAGAAAGCTTCTTTCCAGT
The DNA here is from genome assembly GCF_047675955.1 of Chlorocebus sabaeus. Classification (NCBI taxonomy): domain Eukaryota; kingdom Metazoa; phylum Chordata; class Mammalia; order Primates; family Cercopithecidae; genus Chlorocebus; species Chlorocebus sabaeus. The sequence continues at coordinate 744,115 of NW_027327068.1, read as the reverse complement.
TTTCAGCGGAAGATATTTCCTTTTTCACCATAGCCCTCTATGGGCTTCCAAATATCCCTTTGCCAATTCCACAAGAACAGCCTTAGCGAAAGGCTTCTTGAAGGGAAAGATGTAACTCTGTGAGATGAATTAAGAGAACACAGAGCAGTTTCTCAGAAAGCTTCTTTCCAGTTTTGAACGGAAGATATTTAATTTGTCACCATAGCCCTCTATGGGCTTCCAAATATCCCTTTGCCAATTCCACAAGAACAGCCTTAGCGAAAGGCTTCTTGAAGGGAAAGATGTAACTCTGTGAGATGAATTAACAGAACACAGAGCAGTTTCTCAGAAAGCTTCTTTCCAGTTTTCAGGGGAAGATATTTCCTTTTTCACCATAGCCCTCTATGGGCTTCCAAATATCCCTTTGCCAATTCCACAAGAACAGCCTTAGCGAAAGGCTTCTTGAAGGGAAAGATGTAACTCTGTGAGATGAATTCACAGAACACAGAGCAGTTTCTCAGAAAGCTTCTTTCCAGTTTTGAACGGAAGATATTTCCTTTTTCACCATAGCCCTCTATAGGCTTCGAAATATCCCTTTGCCAATTCCACAAGAACAGCCTTAGCGAAAGGCTTCTTGAAGGGAAAGATGTAACTCTGTGAGATGAATTAGCAGAACACAGAGCAGTTTCTCAGAAAGCTTCTTTCCAGTTTTTAACGGAAGATATTTCCTTTTTCACCATAGCCCTCTAAGGGCTTCCAAATATCCCTTTGCCAATTCCACAAGAACAGCCTTAGGGAAAGGCTTCTTGAAGGGAAAGATGTAACTCTGTGAGATGAATTCACAGAACACAGAGCAGTTTCTCAGAAAGCTTCTTTCCAGTTTTGAACGGAAGATATTTCCTTTGTCACCATAGCCCTCTATGGGCTTCCAAATATCCCTTTGAAAATTCCACAAGAACAGCCTTAGCGAAAGGCTTCTTGAAGGGAAAGATGTAACTCTGTGAGATGAATTAACAGAACACAGAGCAGTTTCTCAGAAAGCTTCTTTCCAGTTTTGAACGGAAGATATTTCCTTTGTCACCATAGCCCTCTATGGGCTTCCAAATATCCCTTTGATATTTCCACAAGAACAGCCTTAGCGAAAGGCTTCTTGAAGGGAAAGATGTAACTCTGTGAGATGAATTCACAGAACACAGAGCAGTTTCTCAGAAAGCTTCTTTCCAGTTTTGAACGGAAGATATTTCCTTTGTCACCATAGCCCTCTATGGGCTTCCAAATATCCCTTTGAAAATTCCACAAGAACAGCCTTAGCGAAAGGCTTCTTGAAGGGAAAGATGTAACTCTGTGAGATGAATTCACAGAACACAGAGCAGTTTCTCAGAAAGCTTCTTTCCAGTTTTCAGCGGAAGATATTTCCTTTTTCACCATAGCCCTCTATGGGCTTCCAAATATCCCTTTGCCAATTCCACAAGAACAGCCTTAGGGAAAGGCTTCTTGAAGGGAAAGATGTAACTCTGTTAGATGAATTCACAAAACACAGAGCAGTTTCTCAGAAAGCTTCTTTCCAGTTTTGAACGGAAGATATTTCCTTTTTCACCATAGCCCTCTATGGGCTTCCAAATATCCCTTTGCCAGTTCCACAAGAACAGCTTTAGCGAAAGGCTTCTTGAAGGGAAACATGTAACTCTGTGAGATGAATTAACAGAACACAGAGCAGTTTCTCAGAAAGCTTCTTTCCAGTTTTGAACGGAAGATATTTCCTTTTTCACCATAGCCCTCTATGGGCTTCCAAATATCCCTTTGCCAATTCCACAAGAACAGCCTGAGCGAAAGGCTTCTTGAAGGGAAAGATGTAACTCTGTGAGATGAATTCACAGAACACAGAGAAGTTTCTCAGAAAGCTTCTTTCCCGTTTTGAGCGGAAGATATTTCCTTTTTCACCATAGCCCTCTATGTTCTTCCAAATATCCCTTTGCCAATTCCACAAGAACAGCCTTAGCGAAAGGCTTCTTGAAGGGAAAGATGTAACTCTGTGAGATGAATTAACAGAACACAGAGCAGTTTCTCAGAAAGCTTCTTTCCAGTTTTGAACGGAAGATATTTCCTTTTTCACCATAGCCGTCTATGGGCTTCCAAATATCACTTTGCAAATTCCACAAGAACAGCCTTAGCGAAGGGCTTCTTGAAGGGAAAGATGTACCTCTGTGAGATGAATTAACAGAACACAGAGCAGTTTCTCAGAAAGCTTCTTTCCAGTTTTGAACGGAAGATATTTCCTTTTTCACCATAGCCCTCTATGGGCTTCCAAATATCCCTTTCCCAATTCCACAAGAACAGCCTTAGCGAAAGGCTTCTTGAAGGGAAAGATGTAACTCTGTGAGATGAATTAACAGAACACAGAGCAGTTTATCAGAAAGCTTCTTTCCAGTTTTGAACGGAAGATATTTCCTTTTTCAACATAGCCCTCTATGGGCTTCCAAATATCCCTTTGCCAATTCCACAAGAACAGCCTTAGCGAAAGGCTTCTTGAAGGGAAACATGTAACTCTGTGAGATGAATTAAAAGAACACAGAGCAGTTTCTCAGAAAGCTTCTTTCCAGTTTTCAGCGGAAGATATTTCCTTTTTCACCATAGCCCTCTATGGGCTTCCAAATATCCCTTTGCCAATTCCACAATAACAGCCTTAGCGAAAGGCTTCTTGAAGGGAACGATGTAACTCTCTGAGATGAATTAACAGAACACAGAGCAGTTTCTCAGAGAGCTTCTTTCCAGTTTTGAACGGAAGATATTTCCTTTTTCACCATAGCCCTCTATGGGCTTCCAAATATCCCTTTGCCAATTCCACAAGAACAGCTTTAGCGAAAGGCTTCTTGAAGGGAAACATGTAACTCTGTGAGATGAATTCACAGAACACAGAGCAGTTTCTCAGAAAGCTTCTTTCCAGTTTTGAACGGAAGATATTTCCTTTTTCACCATAGCCCTCTATGGGTTTCCAAATATCCCCCTGCCAATTCCACAAGAACAGCCTTAGCGAAAGGCTTCTTGAAGGGAAAGATGTAACTCTGTAAGATGAATTAACAGAACACAGAGGAGTTTATCAGAAAGCTTCTTTCCAGTTTTGAACGGAAGATATTTCCTTTTTCACCATAGCCCTCTATGGGCTTCCAAATATCCCTTTGCCAATTCCACAAGAACAGCCTTAGCGAAAGGCTTCTTGAAGGGAAAGATGTAACTCTGTGAGATGAATTAAAAGAACACAGAGCAGTCTCTCAGAAAGCTTCTTTCCAGTTTTCAGCGGAAGATATTTCCTTTTTCACCATAGCCCTCTATGCGCTTCCAAATATCCCTTTGCCAATTCCACAAGAACAGCCTTAGCGAAAGACTTCTTGAAGGGAAAGATGTAACTCTGTGAGATGAATTAACAGAACACAGAGCAGTTTCTCAGAAAGCTTCTTTCCAGTTTTGAACGGAAGATATTTCCTTTTTCACCATAGCCCTCTATGGGCTTCCAAATATCCCTTTGCCAATTCCACAATAACAGCCTTAGCGAAAGGCTTCTTGAAGGGAAAGATGTAACTCTCTGAGATGAATTAACAGAACACAGAGCAGTTTCTCAGAAAGCATCCTTCCAGTTTTCAGCGGAAGATATTTCCTTTTTCACCATAGCCCTCTATGGGCTTCCAAATATCCCTTTGCCAATTCCACAAGAACAGCCTTAGCGAAAGGCTACTTGAAGGGAAAGATGTAACTCTGTGAGATGAATTCACAGAACACAGAGCAGTTTCTCAGAAAGCTTCTTTCCAGTTTTGAACGGAAGATATTTAATTTGTCACCATAGCCCTCTATGGGCTTCCAAATATCCCTTTGCCAATTCCACAAGAACAGGCTTAGCGAAAGGCTTCTTGAAGGGAAAGATGTAACTCTGTGAGATGAATTAACAGAACACAGAGCAGTTTCTCAGAAAGCTTCTTTCCAGTTTTCAGGGGAAGATATTTCCTTTTTCACCATAGCCCTCTATGGGCTTCCAAATATCCCTTTGCCAATTCCACAAGAACAGCCTTAGCGAAAGGCTTCTTGAAGGGAAAGATGTAACTCTGTGAGATTAATTCACAGAACACAGAGCAGTTTCTCAGAAAGCTTCTTTCCAATTTTGAACGGAAGATATTTCCTTTGTCACCATAGCCCTCTATGGGCTTCAAAATATCCCTATGAAAATTCCACAAGAACAGCCTTAGCGAAAGGCTTCTTGAAGGGAAAGATGTAACTCTGTGAGATGAATTCACAGAACACAGAGCAGTTTCTCAGAAAGCTTCTTTCCAGTTTTCAGCGGAAGATATTTCCTTTTTCACCATAGCCCTCTATGGGCTTCCAAATATCCCTTTGCCAATTCCACAAGAACAGCCTTAGGGAAAGGCTTCTTGAAGGGAAAGATGTAACTCTGTGAGATGAATTCACAAAACACAGAGCAGTTTCTCAGAAAGCTTCTTTCCAGTTTTGAACGGAAGATATTTCCTTTTTCACCATAGCCCTCTATGGGCTTCCAAATATCCCTTTGCCAATTCCACAAGAACAGACTGAGCGAAAGGCTTCTTGAAGGGAAAGATGTAACTCTGTGAGATGAATTCACAGAACACAGAGAAGTTTCTCAGAAAGCTTCTTTCCAGTTTTCAGCGGAAGATATTTCCTTTTTCACCATAGCCCTCTATGGGCTTCCAAATAACCCTTTGCCAATTCCACAAGAACAGCCTTAGCGAAAGGCTTCTTGAAGGGAAATATGTAACTCTGTGAGATGAATTCACAGAACACAGAGCAGTTTCTCAGAAAGCTTCTTTCCAGTTTTGATCGGAAGATATTTCCTTTTTCACCATAGCCCTCTATGGGCTTCCAAATATCCCCTTGCCAATTCTACAAGAACAGCCTTAGCGAAAGGCTTCTTGAAGGGAAAGATGTAACTCTGTGAGATGAATTAACAGAACACAGAGGAGTTTCTCAGAAAGCTTCTTTCCAGTTTTGAACGGAAGATATTTCCTTTTTCACCATAGCCCTCTATGGGCTTCCAAATATCCCATTGCCAATTCCACAAGAACAGCCTTAGCGAAAGGCTTCTTGAAGGGAAAGATGTAATTCTGTGAGATGAATTAAAAGAACACAGAGCAGTTTCTCAGAAAGCTTCTTTCCAGTTTTCAGCGGAAGATATTTCCTTTTTCACCATAGCCCTCTATGGGCTTCCAAATATCCCTTTGCCAATTCCACAAGAACAGCCTTAGCGAAAGGCTTCTTGAAGGGAGAGATGTAACTCTCTGAGATGAATTAACAGAACACAGAGCAGTTTCTCAGAAAGCTTCTTTCCAGTTTTCAGCGGAAGATATTTCCTTTTTCACCATAGCCCTCTATGGGCTTCCAAATATCCCTTTGCCAATTCCACAAGAACAGCCTTAGCGAAAGGCTTCTTGAAGGGAAAGATGTAACTCTGTGAAATGAATTTACAGAACACAGAGCAGTTTCTCAGAAAGCTTCTTTCCAGTTTTGAACGGAAGATATTTAATTTGTCACCATAGCCCTCTATGGGCTTCCAAATATCCCTTTTTCCAATTCCACAAGAACAGCCTTAGCGAAAGGCTTCTTGAAGGGAAAGATGTAACTCTGTGAGATGAATTAACAGAACACAGAGCAGTTTCTCAGAAAGCTTCTTTCCAGTTTTCAGGGGAAGATATTTCCTTTTTCACCATAGCCCTCTATGCGCTTCCAAATATCCCTTTGCCAATTCCACAAGAACAGCCTTAGCGAAAGGCTTCTTGAAGGGAAAGATGTAACTCTGTGAGATGAATTCACAGAACACAGAGCAGTTTCTCAGAAAGCTTCTTTCCAGTTTTGAACGGAAGATATTTCCTTTTTCACCATAGCCCTCTATAGGTTTCCAAATATCCCTTTGCCAATTCCAGAAGAACAGCCTTAGGGAAAGGCTTCTTGAAGGGAAAGATGTAACTCTGTGAGATGAATTCACAAAACACAGAGCAGTTTCTCAGAAAGCTTCTTTCCAGTTTTGAACGGAAGATATTTCCTTTTTCACCATAGCCCTCTATGGGCTTCCAAATATCCCTTTGCCAATTCCACAAGAACAGCTTTAGCGAAAGGCTTCTTGAAGGGAAACATGTAACTCTGTGAGATGAATTAACAGAACACAGAGCAGTTTCTCAGAAAGCTTCTTTCCAGTTTTGAACGGAAGATATTTCCTTTTTCACCATAGCCCTCTATGGGCTTCCAAATATCCCTTTGCCAATTCCACAAGAACAGCCTTAGCGAAAGGCTTCTTGAAGGGAAAGATGTAACTCTGTGAGATGAATTAAGAGAACACAGAGCAGTTACTCAGAAAGCTTCTTTCCAGTTTTGAACGGAAGATATTTCCTTTTTCACCATAGCCCTCTATGGGCTTCCAAATATCACTTTGCCAATTCCACAAGAACAGCCTTAGCGAAGGGTTTCTTGAAGGGAAAGATGTAACTCTGTGAGATGAATTAACAGAACACAGAGCAGTTTCTCAGAAAGCTTCCTTCCAGTTTTGAACGGAAGATATTTCCTTTTTCACCATAGCCCTCTAAGGGGTTCCAAATATCCCTTTCCCAATTCCACAAGAACAGCCTTAGCGAAAGGCTATTGAAGGAAAAGATGTAACTCTGTGAGATGAATTAACAGAACACAGAGCAGTTTCTCCGAAAGCTTCTTTCCAGTTTTGAACGGAAGATATTTCCTTTTTCACCATAGCCCTCTATGGGCTTCCAAATAACCCTTTGCCAATTCCACAAGAACAGCCTTAGCGAAAGGCTTCTTGAAGGGAAACATGTAACTCTGTGAGATGAATTAACAGAACACAGAGCAGTTTCTCAGAAAGCTTCTTTCCAGTTTTGAACGGAAGATATTTCCTTTTTCACCATAGCCCTCTAGGGGCTTCCAAATATCCCTTTGCCAATTCCACAAGAACAGCCTGAGCGAAAGGCTTCTTGAAGGGAAAGATGTAACTCTGTGAGATGAATTCACAGAACACAGAGCAGTTTCTCAGAAAGCTTCTTTCCAGTTTTGAGCGGAAGATATTTACTTTTTCACCATAGCCCTCTATGGGCTTCCAAATATCCCTTTGCCAATTCCACAAGAACAGCCTTAGCGAAAGGCTTCTTGAAGGAAAAGATGTAACTCTGTGAGATGAATTAACAGAACACAGAGCAGTTTCTCAGAAAGCTTCTTTCCAGTTTTCAGGGGAAGATATTTCCTTTTTCACCATAGCCCTCTATGGGCTTCCAAATATCCCTTTGCCAATTCCACAAGAACAGCCTTAGGGAAAGGCTTCTTGAAGGGAAATATGTAACTCTGTGAGATGAATTAACAGAACACAGAGCAGTTTCTCAGAAAGCTTCTTTCCAGTTTTCAGGGGAAGATATTTCCTTTTTCACCATAGCCCTCTAAGGGCTTCCAAATATCCCTTTGCCAATTCCACAAGAACAGCCTTAGCGAAAGGCTTCTTGAAGGGAAACATGTAACCCTGTGAGATGAATTCACAGAACAGAGAGCAGTTTCTCAGAAAGCTTCTTTCCAGTTTTGAACGGAAGATATTTCCTTTTTCACCATGGCCCTCTATGGGCTTCCTAATATCCCTTTGCCAATTCCACAAGAACAGCCTGAGCGAAAGGCTTCTTGAAGGGAAAGATGTAACTCTGTGAGATGAATTCACAGAACACAGAGCAGTTTCTCAGAAAGCTTCTTTCCAGTTTTGAGCGGAAGATATTTCCTTTTTCACCATAGCCCTCTATGGGCTTCCAAATATCCCTTTGCCAATTCCACAAGAACAGCATTAGCGAAAGTCTTCTTGAAGGGAAAGATGTAACTCCGTGAGATGAATTAACAAACACAGAGCAGTTTCTCAGAAAGCTTCTTTCCAGTTTTGAACGGAAGATATTTCCTTTTTCACCATAGCCCTCTAAGGGCTTCCAAATATCCCTTTGCATATTCCACAAGAACAGCCTTAGCGAAAGGCTTCTTGAAGGGAAAGATGTAACTCTGTGAGATGAATTAAGAGAACACAGAGCAGTTACTCAGAAAGCTTCTTTCCAGTTTTGAACGGAAGATATTTCCTTTTTCACCATAGCCCTCTATGGGCTTCCAAATATCACTATGCCAATTCCACAATAACAGCCTTAGCGAAAGGCTTCTTGAAGGGAAAGATGTAACTCTCTGAGATGAATTAAAAGAACACAGAGCAGTCTCTCAGAAAGCTTCTTTCCAGTTTTCAGCGGAAGATATTTCCTTTTTCACCATAGCCCTCTATGCGCTTCCAAATATCCCTTTGCCAATTCCACAAGAACAGCCTTAGCGAAAGACTTCTTGAAGGGAAAGATGTAACTCTGTGAGATGAATTAACAGAACACAGAGCAGTTTCTCAGAAAGCTTCTTTCCAGTTTTGAACGGAAGATATTTCCTTTTTCACCATAGCCCTCTATGGGCTTCCAAATATCCCTTTGCCAATTCCACAATAACAGCCTTAGCGAAAGGCTTCTTGAAGGGAAAGACGTAACTCTCTGAGATGAATTAACAGAACACAGAGCAGTTTCTCAGAAAGCTTCCTTCCAGTTTTCAGCGGAAGATATTTCCTTTTTCACCATAGCCCTCTATGGGCTTCCAAATATCCCTTTGCCAATTCCACAAGAACAGCCTTAGCGAAAGGCTTCTTGAAGGGAAAGATGTAACTCTGTGAGATGATTTCACAGAACACAGAGCAGTTTCTCAGAAAGCTTCTTTCCAGTTTTCAGCGGAAGATATTTCCTTTTTCACCATAGCCCTCTATGGGCTTCCAAATATCCCTTTGCCAATTCCACAAGAACAGCCTTAGGGAAAGGCTTCTTGAAGGGAAAGATGTAACTCTGTGAGATGAATTCACAAAACACAGAGCAGTTTCTCAGAAAGCTTCTTTCCAGTTTTGAACGGAAGATATTTCCTTTTTCACCATAGCCCTCTATGGGCTTCCAAATATCCCTTTGCCAATTCCACAAGAACAGCTTTAGCGAAAGGCTTCTTGAAGGGAAACATGTAACTCTGTGAGATGAATTAACAGAACACAGAGCAGTTTCTCAGAAAGCTTCTTTCCAGTTTTGAACGGAAGATATTTCCTTTTTCACCATAGCCCTCTATGGGCTTCCAAATATCCCTTTGCCAATTCCACAAGAACAGAGTGAGCGAAAGGCTTCTTGAAGGGAAAGATGTAACTCTGTGAGATGAATTCACAGAACACAGAGAAGTTTCTCAGAAAGCTTCTTTCCAGTTTTCAGCGGAAGATATTTCCTTTTTCACCATAGCCCTCTATGGGCTTCCAAATAACCCTTTGCCAATTCCACAAGAACAGCCTTAGCGAAAGGTTTCTTGAAGGGAAATATGTAACTCTGTGAGATGAATTCACAGAACACAGAGCAGTTTCTCAGAAAGCTTCTTTCCAGTTTTGATCTGAAGATATTTCCTTTTTCACCATAGCCCTCTATGGGCTTCCAAATATCCCCTTGCCAATTCTACAAGAACAGCCTTAGCGAAAGGCTTCTTGAAGGGAAAGATGTAACTCTGTGAGATGAATTCACAGAACACAGAGGAGTTTCTCAGAAAGCTTCTTTCCAGTTTTGAACGGAAGATATTTCCTTTTTCACCGTAGCCCTCTATGGGCTTCCAAATATCCCTTTGCCAATTCCACAAGAACAGCCTTAGTGAAAGGCTTCTTGAAGGGAAAGATGTAATTCTGTGAGATGAATTAAAAGAACACAGAGCAGTTTCTCAGAAAGCTTCTTTCCAGTTTTCAGCGGAAGATATTTCCTTTTTCACCATAGCCCTCTATGGGCTTCCAAATATCCCTTTGCCAATTCCACAATAACAGCCTTAGCGAAAGGCTTCTTGAAGGGAGAGATGTAACTCTCTGAGATGAATTAACAGAACACAGAGAAGTTTCTCTGAAAGCTTCTTTCCAGTTTTCAGCGGAAGATATTTCCTTTTTCACCATAGCCCTCTATGGGCTTCCAAATATCCCTTTGCCAATTCCACAAGAACAGCCTTAGCGAAAGGCTTCTTGAAGGGAAAGATGTAACTCCGTGAGATGAATTAACAGAACACAGAGGAGTTTCTCAGAAAGCTTCTTTCCAGTTTTGAACGGAAGATATTTCCTTTTTCACCATAGCCCTCTAAGGGCTTCCAAATATCCCTTTTCCAATTCCAGAAGAACAGCCTTAGGGAAAGGCTTCTTGAAGGGAAAGATGTAACTCTGTGAGATGAATTAACAGAACACAGAGCAGTTTCTCAGAAAGCTTCTTTCCAGTTTTCAGCGGAAGATATTTCCTTTTTCACCATAGCCCTCTATGGGCTTCCAAATATCCCTTTGCCAATTCCACAAGAACAGCCTTAGCGAAAGGCTTCTTGAAGGGAAAGATGTAACTCTGTGAGATGAATTCACAGAACACAGAGAAGTTTCTCAGAAAGCTTCTTTCCAGTTTTCAGCGGAAGATATTTCCTTTTTCACCATAGCCCTCTATGGGCTTCCAAATAACCCTTTGCCAATTCCACAAGAACAGCCTTAGCGAAAGGCTTCTTGAAGGGAAATATGTAACTCTGTGAGATGAATTCACAGAACACAGAGCAGTTTCTCAGAAAGCTTCTTTCCAGTTTTGATCGGAAGATATTTCCTTTTTCACCATAGCCCTCTATGGGCTTCCAAATATCCCCTTGCCAATTCTACAAGAACAGCCTTAGCGAAAGGCTTCTTGAAGGGAAAGATGTAACTCTGTGAGATGAATTAACAGAACACAGAGGAGTTTCTCAGAAAGCTTCTTTCCAGTTTTGAACGGAAGATATTTCCTTTTTCACCATAGCCCTCTATGGGCTTCCAAATATCCCATTGCCAATTCCACAAGAACAGCCTTAGCGAAAGGCTTCTTGAAGGGAAAGATGTAATTCTGTGAGATGAATTAAAAGAACACAGAGCAGTTTCTCAGAAAGCTTCTTTCCAGTTTTCAGCGGAAGATATTTCCTTTTTCACCATAGCCCTCTATGGGCTTCCAAATATCCCTTTGCCAATTCCACAATAACAGCCTTAGCGAAAGGCTTCTTGAAGGGAGAGATGTAACTCTCTGAGATGAATTAACAGAACACAGAGCAGTTTCTCAGAAAGCTTCTTTCCAGTTTTGAGCGGAAGATATTTCCTTTTTCACCATAGCCCTCTATGGGCTTCCAAATATTCCTTTGCCAATTCCACAAGAACAGCCTTAGCGAAAGTCTTCTTGAAGGGAAAGATGTAACTCCGTGAGATGAATTAGCAGAACACAGAGGAGTTTCTCAGAAAGCTTCTTTCCAGTTTTGAACGGAAGATATTTCCTTTTTCACCATAGCCCTCTAAGGGCTTCCAAATATCCCTTTTCCAATTCCAGAAGAACAGCCTTAGGGAAAGGCTTCTTGAAGGGAAAGATGTAACTCTGTGAGATGAATTAACAGAACACAGAGCAGTTTCTCAGAAAGCTTCTTTCCAGTTTTCAGCGGAAGATATTTCCTTTTTCACCATAGCCCTCTATGGGCTTCCAAATATCCCTTTGCCAATTCCACAAGAACAGCCTTAGCGAAAGGCTTCTTGAAGGGAAAGATGTAACTCTGTGAGATGAATTCACAAAACACAGAGCAGTTTCTCCGAAAGCTTCTTTCCAGTTTTGAACGGAAGATATTTCCTTTTTCACCATAGCCCTCTATGGGCTTCCAAATATCCCTTTGCCAATTCCACAAGAACAGCTTTAGCGAAAGGCTTCTTGAAGGGAAACATGTAACTCCGTGAGATGAATTAACAGAACACAGAGCAGTTTCTCAGAAAGCTTCTTTCCAGTTTTGAACGGAAGGTATTTCCTTTTTCACCATAGCCCTCTAGGGGCTTCCAAACATCCCTTTGCCAATTCCACAAGAACAACCTGAGCGAAAGGCTTCTTGAAGGGAAAGATGTAACTCTGTGAGATGAATTCACAGAACACAGAGAAGTTTCTCAGAAAGCTTCTTTCCAGTTTTGAGCGGAAGATATTTCCTTTTTCACCATAGCCCTCTATGGGCTTCCAAATAACCCTTTGCCAATTCCACAAGAACAGCCTTACCGAAAGGCTTCTTGAAGGGAAATATGTAACTCTGTGAGATGAATTCACAGAACACAGAGCAGTTTCTCAGAAAGCTTCTTTCCAGTTTTGAACGGAAGATATTTCCTTTTTCACCATAGCCCTCTATGGGCTTCCAAATATCCCCTTGCCAATTCCACAAGAACAGCCTTAGCGAAAGGCTTCTTGAAGGGAAAGATGTAACTCCGTGAGATGAATTAACAGAACACAGAGCAGTTTCTCAGAAAGCTTCTTTCCAGTTTTGAACGGAAGATATTTCCTTTTTCACCATAGCCCTCTATGGGCTTCCAAATATCCCTTTGCCAATTCCACAAGAACAGCCTTAGCGAAAGGCTTCTTGAAGGGAAAGATGTAATTCTGTGAGATGAATTAAAAGAACACAGAGCAGTTTCTCAGAAAGCTTCTTTCCAGTTTTCAGCGGAAGATATTTCCTTTTTCACCATAGCCCTCTATGGGCTTCCAAATAACCCTTTGCCAATTCCACAAGAACAGCCTTAGCGAAAGGCTTCTTGAAGGGAAATATGTAACTCTGTGAGATGAATTCACAGAACACAGAGCAGTTTCTCAGAAAGCTTCTTTCCAGTTTTGAACGGAAGATATTTCCTTTTTCACCATAGCCCTCTATGGGCTTCCAAATATCCCCTTGCCAATTCCACAAAAACATCCTTAGCGAAAGGCTTCTTGAAGGGATAGATGTAACTCTGTGAGATGAATAAACAGAACACAGAGCAGTTTCTCAGAAAGCTTCTTTCCAGTTTTGAACGGAAGATATTTAATTTGTCACCATAGCCCTGTATGGGCTTCCAAATATCCCTTTGCCAATTCCACAAGAACAGCCTTAGCGAAAGGCTTCTTGAAGGGAAAGATGTAACTCTGTGAGATGAATTCACAGAACACAGAGCAGTTTCTCAGAAAGCTTCTTTCCAGTTTTCAGGGGAAGATATTTCCTTTTTCACCATAGCCCTCTATGGGCTTCCAAATATCCCTTTGCCAATTCCACAAGAACAGCCTTAGCGAAAGGCTTTTTGAAGGGACAGATGTAACTCTGTGAGATGAATTCACAAAACACAGAGCAGTTTCTCAGAAAGCTTCTTTCCAGTTTTGAACGGAAGATATTTCCTTTTTCACCATAGCCCACTATAGGCTTCCAAATATCCCTTTGCCAATTCCACAAGAACAGCCTTAGCGAAAGGCTTCTTGAAGGGAAAGATGTAACTCTGTGAGATGAATTAACAGAACACAGAGCAGTTTCTCAGAAAGCTTTTTCCAGGTTTGAACGGAAGATATTTCCTTTTTCACCATAGCCCACTAAGGGCTTCCAAATATCCCTTTGCCAATTCCAGAAGAACAGCCTTAGCGAAAGGCTTCTTGAAGGGAAACATGTAATTCTGTGAGATGAATTAACAGAACACAGAGCAGTTTCTCAGAAAGCTTCTTTCCAGTTTTGAACGGAAGATATTTCCTTTTTCACCATAGCCCTCTATGGGCTTCCAAATATCCCTTTGCCAATTCCACAAGAACAGCCTTAGCGAAAGGCTTCTTGAAGGGAAAGATGTAACTCTGTGAGATGAATTAACAGAACACAGAGCAGTTTCTCAGAAAGCTTCTTTCCAGTTTTCAGCGGAAGATATTTCCTTTTTCACCATAGCCCTCTATGGGCTTCCAAATATCCCTTTGCCAATTCCACAAGAACAGACTTAGCGAAAGGCTTCTTGAAGGGAAAGATGTAACTCTGTGAGATGAATTCACAAAACACAGAGCAGTTTCTCAGAAAGCTTCTTTCCAGTTTTGAACGGAAGATATTTCCTTTTTCACCATAGCCCTCTATGGGCTTCCAAATATCCCTTTGCCAATTCCACAAGAACAGCTTTAGCGAAAGGCTTCTTGAAGGGAAACATGTAATTCTGTGAGATGAATTAACAGAACACAGAGCAGTTTCTCAGAAAGCTTCTTTCCAGTTTTGAACGGAAGATATTTCCTTTTTCACCATAGCCCTCTATGGGCTTCCAAATAACCCTTTGCCAATTCCACAAGAACAGCCTTAGCGAAAGGCTTCTTGAAGGGAAATATGTAACTCTGTGAGATGAATTCACAGAACACAGACCAGTTTCTCAGAAAGCTTCTTTCCAGTTTTGAACGGAAGATATTTCCTTTTTCACCATAGCCCTCTATGGGCTTCCAAATATCCCCTTGCCAATTCCACAAAAACAGCCTTAGCGAAAGGCTTCTTGAAGGGAAAGATGTAACTCTGTGAGATGAATAAACAGAACACAGAGCAGTTTCTCAGAAAGCTTCTTTCCAGTTTTGAACGGAAGATATTTAATTTGTCACCATAGCCCTGTATGGGCTTCCAAATATCCCTTTGCCAATTCCACAAGAACAGCCTTAGCGAAAGGCTTCTTGAAGGGAAAGATGTAACTCTGTGAGATGAATTCACAGAACACAGAGAAGTTTCTCAGAAAGCTTCTTTCCAGTTTTCAGGGGAAGATATTTCCTTTTTCACCATAGCCCTCTATGGGCTTCCAAATATCCCTTTGCCAATTCCACAAGAACAGCCTTAGCGAAAGGCTTCTTGAAGGGACAGATGTAACTCTGTGAGATGAATTCACAAAACACAGAGCAGTTTCTCAGAAAGCTTCTTTCCAGTTTTGAACGGAAGATATTTCCTTTTTCACCATAGCCCACTATAGGCTTCCAAATATCCCTTTGCCAATTCCACAAGAACAGCCTTAGCGAAAAGCTTCTTGAAGGGAAAGATGTAACTCTGTGAGATGAATTAACAGAACACAGAGCAGTTTCTCAGAAAGCTTCTTTCCAGTTTTTAACGGAAGATATTTCCTTTTTCACCATAGCCCTCTAAGGGCTTCCAAATATCCCTTTGCCAATTCCAGAAGAACAGCCTTAGGGAAAGGCTTCTTGAAGGGAAAGATGTAACTCTGTGAGATGAATTCACAGAACACAGAGCAGTTTCTCAGAAAGCTTCTTTCCAGTTTTGAACGGAAGATATTTCCTTTGTCACCATAGCCCTCTATGGGCTTCCAAATATCCCTTTGAAAATTCCACAAGAACAGCCTTAGCGAAAGGCTTCTTGAAGGGAAAGATGTAACTCTGTGAGATGAATTAACAGAACACAGAGCAGTTTCTCAGAAAGCTTCTTTCCAGTTTTGAACGGAAGATATTTCCTTTGTCACCATAGCCCTCTATGGGCTTCCAAATATCGCTTTGATATTTCCACAAGAACAGCCTTAGCGAAAGGCTTCTTGAAGGGAAAGATGTAACTCTGTGAGATGAATTCACAGAACACAGAGCAGTTTCTCAGAAAGCTTCTTTCCAGTTTTGAACGGAAGATATTTCCTTTGTCACCATAGCCCTCTATGGGCTTCCAAATATCCCTTTGAAAATTCCACAAGAACAGCCTTAGCGAAAGGCTTCTTGAAGGGAAAGATGTAACTCTGTGAGATGAATTAACAGAACACAGAGCAGTTTCTCAGAAAGCTTCTTTTCAGTTTTCAGCGGAAGATATTTCCTTTTTCACCATAGCCCTCTATGGGCCTCCAAATATCCCTTTGCCAATTCCACAAGAACAGCCTTAGGGAAAGGCTTCTTGAAGGGAAAGATGTAACTCTGTGAGATGAATTCACAAAACACAGAGCAGTTTCTCAGAAAGCTTCTTTCCAGTTTTGAACGGAAGATATTTCCTTTTTCAACATAGCCCTCTATGGGCTTCCAAATATCCCTTTGCCAATTCCACAAGAACAGCCTTAGCGAAAGGCTTCTTGAAGGGAAAGATGTAACTCTGTGAGATGAATTAACAGAACACAGAGCAGTTTCTCAGAAAGCTTCTTTCCAGTTTTGAACGGAAGATATTTCCTTTTTCACCATAGCCCTCTATGGGCTTCCAAATATCCCTTTCCCAATTCCACAAGAACAGCCTTAGCGAAAGGCTTCTTGAAGGGAAAGATGTAACTCTGTGAGATGAATTAACAGAACACAGAGCAGTTTCTCAGAAAGCTTCTTTCCAGTTTTGAACGGAAGATATTTCCTTTTTCAACATAGCCCTCTATGGGCTTCCAAATATCCCTTTGCCAATTCCACAAGAACAGCCTTAGCGAAAGGCTTCTTGAAGGGAAACATGTAACTCTGTGAGATGAATTAAAAGAACACAGAGCATTTTCTCAGAAAGCTTCTTTCCAGTTTTCAGCGGAAGATATTTCCTTTTTCACCATAGCCCTCTATGGGCTTCCAAATATCCCTTTGCCAATTCCACAATAACAGCCTTAGCGAAAGGCTTCTTGAAGGGAACGATGTAACTCTCTGAGATGAATTAACAGAACACAGAGCAGTTTCTCAGAAAGCTTCTTTCCAGTTTTGAACGGAAGATAATTCCTTTTTCACCGTAGCCCTCTATGGGCTTCCAAATATCCCTTTGCCAATTCCACAAGAACAGCTTTAGCGAAAGGCTTCTTGAAGGGAAACATGTAACTCTGTGAGATGAATTCACAGAACACAGAGCAGTTTCTCAGAAAGCTTCTTTCCAGTTTTGAACGGAAGATATTTCCTTTTTCACCATAGCCCTCTATGGGTTTCCAAATATCCCCTTGCCAATTCCACAAGAACAGCCTTAGCGAAAGGCTTCTTGAAGGGAAAGATGTAACTCTGTAAGATGAATTAACAGAACACAGAGGAGTTTATCAGAAAGCTTCTTTCCAGTTTTGAACGGAAGATATTTCCTTTTTCACCATAGCCCTCTATGGGCTTCCAAATATCCCTTTGCCAATTCCACAAGAACAGCCTTAGCGAAAGGCTTCTTGAAGGGAAAGATGTATCTCTGTGAGATGAATTAAAAGAACACAGAGCAGTCTCTCAGAAAGCTTCTTTCCAGTTTTCAGCGGAAGATATTTCCTTTTTCACCATAGCCCTCTATGCGCTTCCAAATATCCCTTTGCCAATTCCACAAGAACAGCCTTAGCGAAAGACTTCTTGAAGGGAAAGATGTAACTCTGTGAGATGAATTAACAGAACACAGAGCAGTTTCTCAGAAAGCTTCTTTCCAGTTTTGAACGGAAGATATTTCCTTTTTCACCATAGCCCTCTATGGGCTTCCAAATATCCCTTTGCCAATTCCACAATAACAGCCTTAGCGAAAGGCTTCTTGAAGGGAAAGATGTAACTCTCTGAAATGAATAAACAGAACACAGAGCAGTTTCTCAGAAAGCTTCCTTCCAGTTTTCAGCGGAAGATATTTCCTTTTTCACCATAGCCCTCTATGGGCTTCCAAATATCCCTTTGCCAATTCCACAAGAACAGCCTTAGAGAAAGGCTTCTTGAAGGGAAAGATGTAACTCTGTGAGATGAATTCACAGAACACAGAGCAGTTTCTCAGAAAGCTTCTTTCCAGTTTTGAACGGAAGATATTTAATTTGTCACCATAGCCCTCTATGGGCTTCCAAATATCCCTTTGCCAATTCCACAAGAACAGCCTTAGCGAAAGGCTTCTTGAAGGGAAAGATGTAACTCTGTGAGATGAATTCACAGAACACAGAGCAGTTTCTCAGAAAGCTTCTTTCCAATTTTGAACGGAAGATATTTCCTTTGTCACCATAGCCCTCTATGGGCTTCCAAATATCCCTATGAAAATTCCACAAGAACAGCCTTAGCGAAAGGCTTCTTGAAGGGAAAGATGTAACTCTGTGAGATGAATTCACAGAACACAGAGCAGTTTCTCAGAAAGCTTCTTTCCAGTTTTCAGGGGAAGATATTTCCTTTTACACCATAGCCCTCTATGGGCTTCCAAATATCCCTTTGCCAATTCCACAAGAACAGCCTTAGGGAAAGGCTTCTTGAAGGGAAAGATGTAACTCTGTGAGATGAATTAACAGAACACAGAGCAGTTTCTCAGAAAGCTTCTTTCCAGTTTTGAACGGAAGATATTTCCTTTTTCACCATAGCCCTCTAAGGGCTTCCAAATATCCCTTTGCCAATTCCAGAAGAACAGCCTTAGGGAAAGGCTTCCTGAAGGGAAAGACGTAACTCCGTGAGATGAATTCACAGAACACAGAGCAGTTTCTCAGAAAGCTTCTTTCCAGTTTTGAACGGAAGATATTTCCTTTGTCACCATAGCCCTCTATGGGCTTCCAAATATCCCTTTGAAAATTCCACAAGAACAGCCTTAGCGAAAGGCTTCTTGAAGGGAAAGATGTAACTCTGTGAGATGAATTAACAGAACACAGAGCAGTTTCTCAGAAAGCTTCTTTCCAGTTTTCAGCGGAAGATATTTCCTTTTTCACCATAGCCCTCTATGGGCTTCCAAATATCCCTTTGCCAATTCCACAAGAACAGCCTTAGCGAAAGGCTTCTTGAAGGGAAAGATGTAACTCTGTGAGATGAATTCACAAAACACAGAGCAGTTTCTCCGAAAGCTTCTTTCCAGTTTTGAACGGAAGATATTTCCTTTTTCACCATAGCCCTCTATGGGCTTCCAAATATCCCTTTGCCAATTCCACAAGAACAGCTTTAGCGAAAGGCTTCTTGAAGGGAAAGATGTAACTCTGTGAGATGAATTAACAGAACACAGAGCAGTTTCTCAGAAAGCTTCTTTCCAGTTTTGAACGGAAGATATTTCCTTTTTCACCATAGCCCTCTATGGGCTTCCAAATATCCCTTTGAAAATTCCACAAGAACAGCCTTAGCGAAAGGCTTCTTGAAGGGAAAGATGTAACTCTGTGAGATGAATTAACAGAACACAGAGCAGTTTCTCAGAAGGCTTCTTTCCAGTTTTCAGCGGAAGATATTTCCTTTTTCACCATAGCCATCTATGGGCTTCCAAATATCCCTTTGCCAATTCCACAAGAACAGACTTAGCGAAAGGCTTCTTGAAGGGAAAGATGTAACTCTGTGAGATGAATTCACAAAACACAGAGCAGTTTCTCAGAAAGCTTCTTTCCAGTTTTTAACGGAAGATATTTAATTTGTCACCATAGCCCTGTATGGGCTTCCAAATATCCCTTTGCCAATTCCACAAGAACAGCCTTAGCGAAAGGCTTCTTGAAGGGAAAGATGTAACTCTGTGAGATGAATTCACAGAACACAGAGCAGTTTCTCAGAAAGCTTCTTTCCAGTTTTCAGGGGAAGATATTTCCTTTTTCACCATAGCCCTCTATGGGCTTCCAAATATCCCTTTGCCAATTCCACAAGAACAGCCTTAGCGAAAGGCTTCTTGAAGGGACAGATGTAACTCTGTGAGATGAATTCACAGAACACAGAGCAGTTTCTCAGAAAGCTTCTTTCCAGTTTTGAACGGAAGATATTTCCTTTTTCACCATAGCCCACTATAGGCTTCCAAATATCCCTTTGCCAATTCCACAAGAACAGCCTTAGCGAAAGGCTTCTTGAAGGGAAAGATGTAACTCTGTGAGATGAATTAACAGAACACAGAGCAGTTTCTCAGAAAGCTTTTTCCAGGTTTGAACGGAAGATATTTCCTTTTTCACCATAGCCCTCTAAGGGCTTCCAAATATCCCTTTGCCAATTCCAGAAGAACAGCCTTAGCGAAAGGCTTCTTGAAGGGAAACATGTAATTCTGTGAGATGAATTAACAGAACACAGAGCAGTTTCTCAAAAGCTTCTTTGCAGTTTTGAACGGAAGATATTTCCTTTTTCACCATAGCCCTCTATGGGCTTCCAAATATCCCTTAGCAATTCCACAAGAACAGCCTGAGCGAAAGGCTTCTTGAAGGGAAAGATGTAACTCTCTGAGATGAATTCACAGAACACAGAGAAGTTTCTCAGAAAGCTTCTTTCCAGTTTTGAGCGGAAGATATTTCCTTTTTCACCATAGCCCTCTATGGGCTTCCAAATAACCCTTTGCCAATTCCACAAGAACAGCCTTAGCGAAAGGCTTCTTGAAGGGAAATATGTAACTCTGTGAGATGAATTCACAGAACACAGAGCAGTTTCTCAGAAAGCTTCTTTCCAGTTTTGAACGCAAGATATTTCCTTTTTCACCATAGCCCTCTATGGGCTTCCAAATATCCCCTTGCCAATTCCACAAGAACAGCCTTAGCGAAAGGCTTCTTGAAGGGAAAGATGTAACTCTGTGAGATGAATTAACAGAACACAGAGGAGTTTCTCAGAAAGCTTCTTTCCAGTTTTGAACGGAAGATATTTCCTTTTTCACCATAGCCCTCTATGGGATTCCAAATATCCCTTTGCCAATTCCACAAGAACAGCCTTAGCGAAAGGCTTCTTGAAGGGAAAGATGTAATTCTGTGAGATGAATTAAAAGAACACAGAGCAGTTTCTCAGAAAGCTTCTTTCCAGTTTTCAGTGGAAGATATTTCCTTTTTCACCATAGCCCTCTATGGGCTTCCAAATATCCCTTTGCCAATTCCACAATAACAGCCTTAGCGAAAGGCTTCTTGAAGGGAAAGATGTAACTCTCTGAGATGAATTAACAGAACACAGAGCAGTTTCTCAGAAAGCTTCTTTCCAGTTTTCAGCGGAAGATATTTCCTTTTTCACCATAGCCCTCTATGGGCTTCCAAATATCCCTTTGCCAATTCCACAAGAACAGCCTTAGCGAAAGGCTTCTTGAAGGGAAAGATGTAACTCTGTGAGATGAATTAAGAGAACACAGAGCAGTTTCTCAGAAAGCTTCTTTCCAGTTTTGAACGGAAGATATTTAATTTGTCACCATAGCCCTCTATGGGCTTCCAAATATCCCTTTGCCAATTCCACAAGAACAGCCTTAGCGAAAGGCTTCTTGAAGGGAAAGATGTAACTCTGTGAGATGAATTAACAGAACACAGAGCAGTTTCTCAGAAAGCTTCTTTCCAGTTTTCAGGGGAAGATATTTCCTTTTTCACCATAGCCCTCTATGGGCTTCCAAATATCCCTTTGCCAATTCCACAAGAACAGCCTTAGCGAAAGGCTTCTTGAAGGGAAAGATGTAACTCTGTGAGATGAATTCACAGAACACAGAGCAGTTTCTCAGAAAGCTTCTTTCCAGTTTTGAACGGAAGATATTTCCTTTTTCACCATAGCCCTCTATGGGCTTCCAAATATCCCTTTGCCAATTCCACAAGAACAGCCTTAGCGAAAGGCTTCTTGAAGGGAAAGATGTAACTCTGTGAGATGAATTAACAGAACACAGAGCAGTTTCTCAGAAAGCTTCTTTCCAGTTTTTAACGGAAGATATTTCCTTTTTCACCATAGCCCTCTAAGGGCTTCCAAATATCCCTTTGCCAATTCCAGAAGAACAGCCTTAGGGAAAGGCTTCTTGAAGGGAAAGATGTAACTCTGTGAGATGAATTCACAGAACACAGAGCAGTTTCTCAGAAAGCTTCTTTCCAGTTTTGAACGGAAGATATTTCCTTTGTCACCATAGCCCTCTATGGGCTTCCAAATATCCCTTTGAAAATTCCACAAGAACAGCCTTAGCGAAAGGCTTCTTGAAGGGAAAGATGTAACTCTGTGAGATGAATTAACAGAACACAGAGCAGTTTCTCAGAAAGCTTCTTTCCAGTTTTGAACGGAAGATATTTCCTTTGTCACCATAGCCCTCTATGGGCTTCCAAATATCCCTTTGATATTTCCACAAGAACAGCCTTAGCGAAAGGCTTCTTGAAGGGAAAGATGTAACTCTGTGAGATGAATTCACAGAACACAGAGCAGTTTCTCAGAAAGCTTCTTTCCAGTTTTGAACGGAAGATATTTCCTTTGTCACCATAGCCCTCTATGGGCTTCCAAATATCCCTTTGAAAATTCCACAAGAACAGCCTTAGCGAAAGGCTTCTTGAAGGGAAAGATGTAACTCTGTGAGATGAATTAACAGAACACAGAGCAGTTTCTCAGAAAGCTTCTTTCCAGTTTTCAGCGGAAGATATTTCCTTTTTCACCATAGCCCTCTATGGGCTTCCAAATATCCCTTTGCCAATTCCACAAGAACAGCCTTTGGGAAAGGCTTCTTGAAGGGAAAGATGTAACTCTGTGAGATGAATTCACAAAACACAGAGCAGTTTCTCAGAAAGCTTCTTTCCTGTTTTGAACGGAAGATATTTCCTTTTTCACCATAGCCCTCTATGGGCTTCCAAATATCCCTTTGCCAGTTCCACAAGAACATCTTTAGCGAAAGGCTTCTTGAAGGGAAACATGTAACTCTGTGAGATGAATTAACAGAACACAGAGCAGTTTCTCAGAAAGCTTCTTTCCAGTTTTGAACGGAAGATATTTCCTTTTTCACCATAGCCCTCTATGGGCTTCCAAATATCCCTTTGCCAATTCCACAAGAACAGCCTGAGCGAAAGGCTTCTTGAAGGGAAAGATGTAACTCTGTGAGATGAATTCACAGAACACAGAGAAGTTTCTCAGAAAGCTTCTTTCCCGTTTTGAGCGGAAGATATTTCCTTTTTCACCATAGCCCTCTATGTTCTTCCAAATATCCCTTTGCCAATTCCACAAGAACAGCCTTAGCGAAAGGCTTCTTGAAGGGAAAGATGTAACTCTGTGAGATGAATTAACAGAACACAGAGCAGTTTCTCAGAAAGCTTCTTTCCAGTTTTGAACGGAAGATATTTCCTTTTTCACCATAGCCGTCTATGGGCTTCCAAATATCACTTTGCCAATTCCACAAGAACAGCCTTAGCGAAGGGCTTCTTGAAGGGAAAGATGTACCTCTGTGAGATGAATTAACAGAACACAGAGCAGTTTCTCAGAAAGCTTCTTTCCAGTTTTGAACGGAAGATATTTCCTTTTTCACCATAGCCCTCTATGGGCTTCCAAATATCCCTTTGCCAATTCCACAATAACAGCCTTAGCGAAAGGCTTCTTGAAGGGAACGATGTAACTCTCTGAGATGAATTAACAGAACACAGAGCAGTTTCTCAGAAAGCTTCTTTCCAGTTTTGAACGGAAGATATTTCCTTTTTCACCATAGCCCTCTATGGGCTTCCAAATATCCCTTTGCCAATTCCACAAGAACAGCTTTAGCGAAAGGCTTCTTGAAGGGAAACATGTAACTCTGTGAGATGAATTCACAGAACACAGAGCAGTTTCTCAGAAAGCTTCTTTCCAGTTTTGAACGGAAGATATTTCCTTTTTCACCATAGCCCTCTATGGGTTTCCAAATATCCCCTTGCCAATTCCACAAGAACAGCCTTAGCGAAAGGCTTCTTGAAGGGAAAGATGTAACTCTGTAAGATGAATTAACAGAACACAGAGGAGTTTATCAGAAAGCTTCTTTCCAGTTTTGAACGGAAGATATTTCCTTTTTCACCATAGCCCTCTATGGGCTTCCAAATATCATTTTGCCAATTCCACAAGAACAGCCTTAGGGAAAGGCTTCTTGAAGGGAAAGATGTAACTCTGTGAGATGAATTAAAAGAACACAGAGCAGTCTCTCAGAAAGCTTCTTTCCAGTTTTCAGCGGAAGATATTTCCTTTTTCACCATAGCCCTCTATGCGCTTCCAAATATCCCTTTGCCAATTCCACAAGAACAGCCTTAGCGAAAGACTTCTTGAAGGGAAAGATGTAACTCTGTGAGATGAATTAACAGAACACAGAGCAGTTTCTCAGAAAGCTTCTTTCCAGTTTTGAACGGAAGATATTTCCTTTTTCACCATAGCCCTCTATGGGCTTCCAAATATCCCTTTGCCAATTCCACAATAACAGCCTTAGCGAAAGGCTTCTTGAAGGGAAAGATGTAACTCTCTGAGATGAATTAATAGAACACAGAGCAGTTTCTCAGAAAGCTTCCTTCCAGTTTTCAGCGGAAGATATTTCCTTTTTCACCATAGCCCTCTATGGGCTTCCAAATATCCCTTTGCCAATTCCACAAGAACAGCCTTAGCGAAAGGCTACTTGAAGGGAAAGATGTAACTCTGTGAGATGAATTCACAGAACACAGAGCAGTTTCTCAGAAAGCTTCTTTCCAGTTTTGAACGGAAGATATTTAATTTGTCACCATAGCCCTCTATGGGCTTCCAAATATCCCTTTGCCAATTCCACAAGAACAGCCTTAGCGAAAGGCTTCTTTAAGGGAAAGATGTAACTCTGTGAGATGAATTCACAGAACACAGAGCAGTTTCTCAGAAAGCTTCTTTCTAGTTTTCAGCGGAAGATATTTCCTTTTTCACCATAGCCCTCTATGGGCTTCCAAATATCCCTTTGCCAATTCCACAAGAACAGCCTTAGGGAAAGGCTTCTTGAAGGGAAAGATGTAACTCTGTGAGATGAATTCACAAAACACAGAGCAGTTTCTCAGAAAGCTTCTTTCCAGTTTTGAACGGAAGATATTTCCTTTTTCACCATAGCCCTCTATGGGCTTCCTAATATCCCTTTGCCAATTCCACAAGAACAGCTTTAGCGAAAGGCTTCTTGAAGGGAAACATGTAACTCTGTGAGATGAATTAACAGAACACAGAGCAGTTTCTCAGAAAGCTTCTTTCCAGTTTTGAACGGAAGATATTTCCTTTTTCACCGTAGCCCTCTATGGGCTTCCAAATATCCCTTTGCCAATTCCACAAGAACAGAGTGAGCGAAAGGCTTCTTGAAGGGAAAGATGTAACTCTGTGAGATGAATTCACAGAACACAGAGAAGTTTCTCAGAAAGCTTCTTTCCAGTTTTCAGCGGAAGATATTTCCTTTTTCACCATAGCCCTCTATGGGCTTCCAAATAACCCTTTGCCAATTCCACAAGAACAGCCTTAGCGAAAGGCTTCTTGAAGGGAAATATGTAACTCTGTGAGATGAATTCACAGAACACAGAGCAGTTTCTCAGAAAGCTTCTTTCCAGTTTTGATCGGAAGATATTTCCTTTTTCACCATAGCCCTCTACGGCTTCCAAATATCCCCTTGCCAATTCTACAAGAACAGCCTTAGCGAAAGGCTTCTTGAAGGGAAAGATGTAACTCTGTGAGATGAATTAACAGAACACAGAGGAGTTTCTCAGAAAGCTTCTTTCCAGTTTTGAACGGAAGATATTTCCTTTTTCACCATAGCCCTCTATGGGCTTCCAAATATCCCATTGCCAATTCCACAAGAACAGCCTTAGCGAAAGGCTTCTTGAAGGGAAAGATGTAATTCTGTGAGATGAATTAAAAGAACACAGAGCAGTTTCTCAGAAAGCTTCTTTCCAGTTTTCAGCGGAAGATATTTCCTTTTTCACCATAGCCCTCTATGGGCTTCCAAATATCCCTTTGCCAATTCCACAATAACAGCCTTAGCGAAAGGCTTCTTGAAGGGAGAGATGTAACTCTCTGAGATGAATTAACAGAACACAGAGCAGTTTCTCAGAAAGCTTCTTTCCAGTTTTCAGCGGAAGATATTTCCTTTTTCACCATAGCCCTCTATGGGCTTCCAAATATCCCTTTGCCAATTCCACAAGAACAGCCTTAGCGAAAGGCTTCTTGAAGGGAAAGATGTAACTCTGTGAAATGAATTTACAGAACACAGAGCAGTTTCTCAGAAAGCTTCTTTCCAGTTTTGAATGGAAGATATTTAATTTGTCACCATAGCCCTCTATGGGCTTCCAAATATCCCTTTGCCAATTCCACAAGAACAGCCTTAGCGAAAGGCTTCTTGAAGGGAAAGATGTAACTCTGTGAGATGAATTAACAGAACACAGAGCAGTTTCTCAGAAAGCTTCTTTCCAGTTTTCAGGGGAAGATATTTCCTTTTTCACCATAGCCCTCTATGGGCTTCCAAATATCCCTTTGCCAATTCCACAAGAACAGCCTTAGCGAAAGGCTTCTTGAAGGGAAAGATGTAACTCTGTGAGATGAATTCACAGAACACAGAGCAGTTTCTCAGAAAGCTTCTTTCCAGTTTTGAACGGAAGATATTTCCTTTTTCACCATAGCCCTCTATAGGTTTCCAAATATCCCTTTGCCAATTCCAGAAGAACAGCCTTAGGGAAAGGCTTCTTGAAGGGAAAGATGTAACTCTGTGAGATGAATTCACAAAACACAGAGCAGTTTCTCAGAAAGCTTCTTTCCAGTTTTGAACGGAAGATATTTCCTTTTTCACCATAGCCCTCTATGGGCTTCCAAATATCCCTTTGCCAATTCCACAAGAACAGCTTTAGCGAAAGGCTTCTTGAAGGGAAACATGTAAGTCTGTGAGATGAATTAACAGAACACAGAGCAGTTTCTCAGAAAGCTTCTTTCCAGTTTTGAACGGAAGATATTTCCTTTTTCACCATAGCCCTCTATGGGCTTCCAAATATCCCTTTGCCAATTCCACAAGAACAGCCTTAGCGAAAGGCTTCTTGAAGGGAAAGATGTAACTCTGTGAGATGAATTAAGAGAACACAGAGCAGTTACTCAGAAAGCTTCTTTCCAGTTTTGAACGGAAGATATTTCCTTTTTCACCATAGCCCTCTATGGGCTTCCAAATATCACTTTGCCAATTCCACAAGAACAGCCTTAGCGAAGGGTTTCTTGAAGGGAAAGATGTAACTCTGTGAGATGAATTAACAGAACACAGAGCAGTTTCTCAGAAAGCTTCCTTCCAGTTTTGAACGGAAGATATTTCCTTTTTCACCATAGCCCTCTAAGGGGTTCCAAATATCCCTTTCCCAATTCCACAAGAACAGCCTTAGGGAAAGGCTATTGAAGGAAAAGATGTAACTCTGTGAGATGAATTAACAGAACACAGAGCAGTTTCTCCGAAAGCTTCTTTCCAGTTTTGAACGGAAGATATTTCCTTTTTCACCATAGCCCTCTATGGGCTTCCAAATAACCCTTTGCCAATGCCACAAGAACAGCCTTAGCGAAAGGCTTCTTGAAGGGAAACATGTAACTCTGTGAGATGAATTAACAGAACACAGAGCAGTTTCTCAGAAAGCTTCTTTCCAGTTTTGAACGGAAGATATTTCCTTTTTCACCATAGCCCTCTATGGGCTTCCAAATATCCCTTTGCCAATTCCACAAGAACAGCCTGAGCGAAAGGCTTCTTGAAGGGAAAGATGTAACTCTGTGAGATGAATTCACAGAACACAGAGCAGTTTCTCAGAAAGCTTCTTTCCAGTTTTGAGCGGAAGATATTTACTTTTTCACCATAGCCCTCTATGGGCTTCCAAATATCCCTTTGCCAATTCCACAAGAACAGCCTTAGCGAAAGGCTTCTTGAAGGAAAAGATGTAACTCTGTGAGATGAATTAACAGAACACAGAGCAGTTTCTCAGAAAGCTTCTTTCCAGTTTTCAGGGGAAGATATTTCCTTTTTCACCTTAGCCCTCTATGGGCTTCCAAATATCCCTTTGCCAATTCCACAAGAACAGCCTTAGCGAAAGGCTTCTTGAAGGGAAATATGTAACTCTGTGAGATAAATTAACAGAACACAGAGCAGTTTCTCAGAAAGCTTCTTTCCAGTTTTCAGGGGAAGATATTTCCTTTTTCACCATAGCCCTCTAAGGGCTTCCAAATATCCCTTTGCCAATTCCACAAGAACAGCCTTAGCGAAAGGCTTCTTGAAGGGAAACATGTAACCCTGTGAGATGAATTCACAGAACACAGAGCAGTTTCTCAGAAAGCTTTTTTCCAGTTTTGAACGGAAGATATTTCCTTTTTCACCATGGCCCTCTATGGGCTTCCTAATATCCCTTTGCCAATTCCACAAGAACAGCCTGAGCGAAAGGCTTCTTGAAGGGAAAGATGTAACTCTGTGAGATGAATTCACAGAACACAGAGCAGTTTCTCAGAAAGCTTCTTTCCAGTTTTGAGCGGAAGATATTTCCTTTTTCACCATAGCCCTCTATGGGCTTCCAAATATCCCTTTGCCAATTCCACAAGAACAGCATTAGCGAAAGTCTTCTTGAAGGGAAAGATGTAACTCCGTGAGATGAATTAACAAACACAGAGCAGTTTCTCAGAAAGCTTCTTTCCAGTTTTGAACGGAAGATATTTCCTTTTTCACCATAGCCCTCTAAGGGCTTCCAAATATCCCTTTGCATATTCCACAAGAACAGCCTTAGCGAAAGGCTTCTTGAAGGGAAAGATGTAACTCTGTGAGATGAATTAAGAGAACACAGAGCAGTTACTCAGAAAGCTTCTTTCCAGTTTTGAACGGAAGATATTTCCTTTTTCACCAAAGCCCTCTATGGGCTTCCAAATATCACTATGCCAATTCCACAATAACAGCCTTAGCGAAAGGCTTCTTGAAGGGAAAGATGTAACTCTTTGAGATGAATTAACAGAACACAGAGCAGTTTCTCAGAAAGCTTCTTTCCAGTTTTCAGCGGAAGATATTTCCTTTTTCATCATAGCCCTCTATGGGCTTCCAAATATCCCTTTGCCAATTCCACAAGAACAGCCTTAGCGAAAGGCTTCTTGAAGGGAAAGATGTAACTCTGTGAGATGAATTAACAGAACACAGAGCAGTTTCTCAGAAAGCTTCTTTCCAGTTTTGAACGGAAGATATTTCCTTTTTCACCATAGCCCTCTAAGGGCTTCCAAATATCCCTTTGCCAATTCCAGAAGAACAGCCTTAGGGAAAGGCTTCTTGAAGGGAAAGATGTAACTCCGTGAGATGAATTCACAGAACACAGAGCAGTTTCTCAGAAAGCTTCTTTCCAGTTTTGAACGGAAGATATTTCCTTTGTCACCATAGCCCTCTATGGGCTTCCAAATATCCCTTTGAAAATTCCACAAGAACAGCCTTAGCGAAAGGCTTCTTGAAGGGAAAGATGTAACTCTCTGAGATGAATTAACAGAACACAGAGCAGTTTCTCAGAAAGCTTCCTTCCAGTTTTCAGCGGAAGATATTTCCTTTTTCACCATAGCCCTCTATGGGCTTCCAAATATCCCTTTGCCAATTCCACAAGAACAGCCTTAGCGAAAGGCTACTTGAAGGGAAAGATGTAACTCTGTGAGATGAATTCACAGAACACAGAGCAGTTTCTCAGAAAGCTTCTTTCCAGTTTTGAACGGAAGATATTTAATTTCTCACCATAGCCCTCTATGGGCTTCCAAATATCCCTTTGCCAATTCCACAAGAACAGCCTTAGCGAAAGGCTTCTTGAAGGGAAAGATGTAACTCTGTGAGATGAATTAACAGAACACAGAGCAGTTTCTCAGAAAGCTTCTTTCCAGTTTTGAACGGAAGATATTTCCTTTTTCACCATAGCCCTCTATGGGCTTCCAAATATCCCTTTGCCAATTCCACAAGAACAGCCTTAGCGAAAGGGTTCTTGAAGGGAAAGATGTAACTCTGTGAGATTAATTCACAGAACACAGAGCAGTTTCTCAGAAAGCTTCTTTCCAATTTTGAACGGAAGATATTTCCTTTGTCACCATAGCCCTCTATGGGCTTCCAAATATCCCTATGAAAATTCCACAAGAACAGCCTTAGCGAAAGGCTTCTTGAAGGGAAAGATGTAACTCTGTGAGATGAATTCACAGAACACAGAGCAGTTTCTCAGAAAGCTTCTTTCCAGTTTTCAGCGGAAGATATTTCCTTTTTCACCATAGCCCTCTATGGGCTTCCAAATATCCCTTTGCCAATTCCACAAGAACAGCCTTAGGGAAAGGCTTCTTGAAGGGAAAGATGTAACTCTGTGAGATGAATTCACAAAACACAGAGCAGTTTCTCAGAAAGCTTCTTTCCAGTTTTGAACGGAAGATATTTCCTTTTTCACCATAGCCCTCTATGGGCTTCCAAATATCCCTTTGCCAATTCCACAAGAACAGCTTTAGCGAAAGGCTTCTTGAAGGGAAACATGTAACTCTGTGAGATGAATTAACAGAACACAGAGCAGTTTCTCAGAAAGCTTCTTTCCAGTTTTGAACGGAAGATATTTCCTTTTTCACCGTAGCCCTCTATGGGCTTCCAAATATCCCTTTGCCAATTCCACAAGAACAGAGTGAGCGAAAGGCTTCTTGAAGGGAAAGATGTAACTCTGTGAGATGAATTCACAGAACACAGAGAAGTTTCTCAGAAAGCTTCTTTCCAGTTTTCAGCGGAAGATATTTCCTTTTTCACCATAGCCCTCTATGGGCTTCCAAATAACCCTTTGCCAATTCCACAAGAACAGCCTTAGCGAAAGGCTTCTTGAAGGGAAATATGTAACTCTGTGAGATGAATTCACAGAACACAGAGCAGTTTCTCAGAAAGCTTCTTTCCAGTTTTGATCGGAAGATATTTCCTTTTTCACCATAGCCCTCTATGGGCTTCCAAATATCCCCTTGCCAATTCTACAAGAACAGCCTTAGCGAAAGGCTTCTTGAAGGGAAAGATGTAACTCTGTGAGATGAATTAACAGTACACAGAGGAGTTTCTCAGAAAGCTTCTTTCCAGTTTTGAACGGAAGATATTTCCTTTTTCACCATAGCCCTCTATGGGCTTCCAAATATCCCATTGCCAATTCCACAAGAACAGCCTTAGCGAAAGGCTTCTTGAAGGGAAAGATGTAATTCTGTGAGATGAATTAAAAGAACACAGAGCAGTTTCTCAGAAAGCTTCTTTCCAGTTTTCAGCGGAAGATATTTCCTTTTTCACCATAGCCCTCTATGGGCTTCCAAATATCCCTTTGCCAATTCCACAATAACAGCCTTAGCGAAAGGCTTCTTGAAGGGAGAGATGTAACTCTCTGAGATGAATTAACAGAACACAGAGCAGTTTCTCAGAAAGCTTCTTTCCAGTTTTCAGCGGAAGATATTTCCTATTTCACCATAGCCCTCTATGGGCTTCCAAATATCCCTTTGCCAATTCCACAAGAACAGCCTTAGCGAAAGGCTTCTTGAAGGGAAAGATGTAACTCTGTGAGATGAATTCACAGAACACAGAGCAGTTTCTCAGAAAGCTTCTTTCCAGTTTTGAACGGAAGATATTTCCTTTTTCACCATAGCCCTCTATAGGTTTCCAAATATCCCTTTGCCAATTCCAGAAGAACAGCCTTAGGGAAAGGCTTCTTGAAGGGAAAGATGTAACTCTGTGAGATGAATTCACAAAACACAGAGCAGTTTCTCAGAAAGCTTCTTTCCAGTTTTGAACGGAAGATATTTCCTTTTTCACCATAGCCCTCTATGGGCTTCCAAATATCCCTTTGCCAATTCCACAAGAACAGCTTTAGCGAAAGGCTTCTTGAAGGGAAACATGTAAGTCTGTGAGATGAATTAACAGAACACAGAGCAGTTTCTCAGAAAGCTTCTTTCCAGTTTTGAACGGAAGATATTTCCTTTTTCACCATAGCCCTCTATGGGCTTCCAAATATCCCTTTGCCAATTCCACAAGAACAGCCTTAGCGAAAGGCTTCTTGAAGGGAAAGATGTAACTCTGTGAGATGAATTAAGAGAACACAGAGCAGTTACTCAGAAAGCTTCTTTCCAGTTTTGAACGGAAGATATTTCCTTTTTCACCATAGCCCTCTATGGGCTTCCAAATATCACTTTGCCAATTCCACAAGAACAGCCTTAGCGAAGGGTTTCTTGAAGGGAAAGATGTAACTCTGTGAGATGAATTAACAGAACACAGAGCAGTTTCTCAGAAAGCTTCCTTCCAGTTTTGAACGGAAGATATTTCCTTTTTCACCATAGCCCTCTAAGGGGTTCCAAATATCCCTTTCCCAATTCCACAAGAACAGCCTTAGGGAAAGGCTATTGAAGGAAAAGATGTAACTCTGTGAGATGAATTAACAGAACACAGAGCAGTTTCTCCGAAAGCTTCTTTCCAGTTTTGAACGGAAGATATTTCCTTTTTCACCATAGCCCTCTATGGGCTTCCAAATAACCCTTTGCCAATTCCACAAGAACAGCCTTAGCGAAAGGCTTCTTGAAGGGAAACATGTAACTCTGTGAGATGAATTAACAGAACACAGAGCAGTTTCTCAGAAAGCTTCTTTCCAGTTTTGAACGGAAGATATTTCCTTTTTCACCATAGCCCTCTATGGGCTTCCAAATATCCCTTTGCCAATTCCACAAGAACAGCCTGAGCGAAAGGCTTCTTGAAGGGAAAGATGTAACTCTGTGAGATGAATTCACAGAACACAGAGCAGTTTCTCAGAAAGCTTCTTTCCAGTTTTGAGCGGAAGATATTTACTTTTTCACCATAGCCCTCTATGGGCTTCCAAATATCCCTTTGCCAATTCCACAAGAACAGCCTTAGCGAAAGGCTTCTTGAAGGAAAAGATGTAACTCTGTGAGATGAATTAACAGAACACAGAGCAGTTTCTCAGAAAGCTTCTTTCCAGTTTTCAGGGGAAGATATTTCCTTTTTCACCATAGCCCTCTATGGGCTTCCAAATATCCCTTTGCCAATTCCACAAGAACAGCCTTAGCGAAAGG
Organism: Chlorocebus sabaeus; assembly: GCF_047675955.1. NCBI lineage: Eukaryota > Metazoa > Chordata > Mammalia > Primates > Cercopithecidae > Chlorocebus > Chlorocebus sabaeus. Next base: position 711,695 of record NW_027327068.1, on the reverse strand, counting down.
CTTCTTGAAGGGAAATATGTAACTCTGTGAGATGAATTAACAGAACACAGAGCAGTTTCTCAGAAAGCTTCTTTCCAGTTTTCAGGGGAAGATATTTCCTTTTTCACCATAGCCCTCTAAGGGCTTCCAAATATCCCTTTGCCAATTCCACAAGAACAGCCTTAGCGAAAGGCTTCTTGAAGGGAAACATGTAACCCTGTGAGATGAATTCACAGAACACAGAGCAGTTTCTCAGAAAGCTTCTTTCCAGTTTCGAACGGAAGATATTTCCTTTTTCACCATGGCCCTCTATGGGCTTCCTAATATCCCTTTGCCAATTCCACAAGAACAGCCTGAGCGAAAGGCTTCTTGAAGGGAAAGATGTAACTCTGTGAGATGAATTCACAGAACACAGAGCAGTTTCTCAGAAAGCTTCTTTCCAGTTTTGAGCGGAAGATATTTCCTTTTTCACCATAGCCCTCTATGGGCTTCCAAATATCCCTTTGCCAATTCCACAAGAACAGCATTAGCGAAAGTCTTCTTGAAGGGAAAGATGTAACTCCGTGAGATGAATTAACAAACACAGAGCAGTTTCTCAGAAAGCTTCTTTCCAGTTTTGAACGGAAGATATTTCCTTTTTCACCATAGCCCTCTAAGGGCTTCCAAATATCCCTTTGCATATTCCACAAGAACAGCCTTAGCGAAAGGCTTCTTGAAGGGAAAGATGTAACTCTGTGAGATGAATTAAGAGAACACAGAGCAGTTACTCTGAAAGCTTCTTTCCAGTTTTGAACGGAAGATATTTCCTTTTTCACCATAGCCCTCTATGGGCTTCCAAATATCACTATGCCAATTCCACAATAACAGCCTTAGCGAAAGGCTTCTTGAAGGGAAAGATGTAACTCTCTGAGATGAATTAACAGAACACAGAGCAGTTTCTCAGAAAGCTTCTTTCCAGTTTTCAGCGGAAGATATTTCCTTTTTCACCATAGCCCTCTATGGGCTTCCAAATATCCCTTTGCCAATTCCACAAGAACAGCCTTAGCGAAAGGCTTCTTGAAGGGAAAGATGTAACTCTGTGAGATGAATTAACAGAACACAGAGCAGTTTCTCAGAAAGCTTCTTTCCAGTTTTGAACGGAAGATATTTCCTTTTTCACCATAGCCCTCTAAGGGCTTCCAAATATCCCTTTGCCAATTCCAGAAGAACAGCCTTAGGGAAAGGCTTCTTGAAGGGAAAGATGTAACTCCGTGAGATGAATTCACAGAACACAGAGCAGTTTCTCAGAAAGCTTCTTTCCAGTTTTGAACGGAAGATATTTCCTTTGTCACCATAGCCCTCTATGGGCTTCCAAATATCCCTTTGAAAATTCCACAAGAACAGCCTTAGCGAAAGGCTTCTTGAAGGGAAAGATGTAACTCTGTGAGATGAATTAACAGAACACAGAGCAGTTTCTCAGAAAGCTTCTTTCCAGTTTTCAGCGGAAGATATTTCCTTTTTCACCATAGCCCTCTATGGGCTTCCAAATATCCCTTTGCCAATTCCACAAGAACAGCCTTAGCGAAAGGCTTCTTGAAGGGAAAGATGTAACTCTGTGAGATGAATTCACAAAACACAGAGCAGTTTCTCCGAAAGCTTCTTTCCAGTTTTGAACGGAAGATATTTCCTTTTTCACCATAGCCCTCTATGGGCTTCCAAATATCCCTTTGCCAATTCCACAAGAACAGCTTTAGCGAAAGGCTTCTTGAAGGGAAAGATGTAACTCTGTGAGATGAATTAACAGAACACAGAGCAGTTTCTCAGAAAGCTTCTTTCCAGTTTTGAACGGAAGATATTTCCTTTTTCACCATAGCCCTCTATGGGCTTCCAAATATCCCTTTGAAAATTCCACAAGAACAGCCTTAGCGAAAGGCTTCTTGAAGGGAAAGATGTAACTCTGTGAGATGAATTAACAGAACACAGAGCAGTTTCTCAGAAAGCTTCTTTCCAGTTTTCAGCGGAAGATATTTTCTTTTTCACCATAGCCCTCTATGGGCTTCCAAATATCCCTTTGCCAATTCCACAAGAACAGACTTAGCGAAAGGCTTCTTGAAGGGAAAGATGTAACTCTGTGAGATGAATTCACAAAACACAGAGCAGTTTCTCAGAAAGCTTCTTTCCAGTTTTGAACGGAAGATATTTCCTTTTTCACCATAGCCCTCTATGGGCTTCCAAATATCCCTTTGCCAATTCCACAAGAACAGCTTTAGCGAAAGGCTTCTTGAAGGGAAAGATGTAACTCTGTGAGATGAATTCACAAAACACAGAGCAGTTTCTCAGAAAGCTTCTTTCCAGTTTTGAACGGAAGATATTTCCTTTTTCACCATAGCCCTCTAAGGGGTTCCAAATATCCCTTTCCCAATTCCACAAGAACAGCCTTAGCGAAAGGCTATTGAAGGAATAGATGTAGCTCTGTGAGATGAATTAACAGAACACAGAGCAGTTTCTCAGAAAGCTTCTTTCCAGTTTTGAGCGGAAGATATTTACTTTTTCACCATAGCCCTCTATGGGCTTCCAAATATCCCTTTGCCAATTCCACAAGAACAGCCTTAGCGAAAGGCTTCTTGAAGGAAAAGATGTAAATCTGTGAGAGGAATTAACAGAACACAGAGCAGTTTCTCAGAAAGCTTCTTTCCAGTTTTCAGGGGAAGATATTTCCTTTTTCACCATAGCCCTCTATGGGCTTCCAAATATCCCTTTGCCAATTCCACAAGAACAGCCTTAGCGAAAGGCTTCTTGAAGGGAAATATGTAACTCTGTGAGATGAATTAACAGAACACAGAGCAGTTTCTCAGAAAGCTTCTTTCCAGTTTTCAGGGGAAGATATTTCCTTTTTCACCATAGCCCTCTATGGGCTTCCAAATATCCCTTTGCCAATTCCACAAGAACAGCCTTAGCGAAAGGCTTCTTGAAGGGAAACATGTAACCCTGTGAGATGAATTAAGAGAACACAGAGCAGTTTCTCAGAAAGCTTCTTTCCAGTTTTGAACGGAAGATATTTCCTTTTTCACCATGGCCCTCTATGGGCTTCCTAATATCCCTTTACCAATTCCACAAGAACTGCCTGAGCGAAAGGCTTCTTGAAGGGAAAGATGTAACTCTGTGAGATGAATTCACAGAACACAGAGCAGTTTCTCAGAAAGCTTCTTTCCAGTTTTGAACGGAAGATATTTCCTTTTTCACCATAGCCCTCTATGGGCTTCCAAATATCCCTTTGCCAATTCCACAAGAACAGCATTAGCGAAAGTCTTCTTGAAGGGAAAGATGTAACTCCGTGAGATGAATTAACAAACACAGAGCAGTTTCTCAGAAAGCTTCTTTCCAGTTTTGAACGGAAGATATTTCCTTTTTCACCATAGCCCTCTAAGGGCTTCCAAATATCCCTTTGCATATTCCACAAGAACAGCCTTAGCGAAAGGCTTCTTGAAGGGAAAGATGTAACTCTGTGAGATGAATTAAGAGAACACAGAGCAGTTACTCAGAAAGCTTCTTTCCAGTTTTGAACTGAAGATATTTCCTTTTTCACCATAGCCCTCTATGGGCTTCCAAATATCACTATGCCAATTCCACAATAACAGCCTTAGCGAAAGGCTTCTTGAAGGGAAAGATGTAACTCTCTGAGATGAATTAACAGAACACAGAGCAGTTTCTCAGAAAGCTTCTTTCCAGTTTTGAACGGAAGATATTTCCTTTGTCACCATAGCCCTCTATGGGCTTCCAAATATCCCTTTGCCAATTCCACAAGAACAGCCTTAGCGAAAGGCTTCTTGAAGGGAAAGATGTAACTCTGTGAGATGAATTAACAGAACACAGAGCAGTTTCTCAGAAAGCTTCTTTCCAGTTTTCAGCGGAAGATATTTCCTTTTTCACCATAGCCCTCTATGGGCTTCCAAATATCCCTTTGCCAATTCCACAAGAACAGCCTTAGGGAAAGGCTTCTTGAAGGGAAAGATGTAACTCTGTGAGATGAATTCACAAAACACAGAGCAGTTTCTCAGAAAGCTTCTTTCCTGTTTTGAACGGAAGATATTTCCTTTTTCACCATAGCCCTCTATGGGCTTCCAAATATCCCTTTCCCAATTCCACAAGAACAGCCTTAGCGAACGGCTTCTTGAAGGGAAAGATGTAACTCTGTGAGATGAATTAACAGAACACAGAGCAGTTTCTCAGAAAGCTTCTTTCCAGTTTTGAACGGAAGATATTTCCTTTTTCACCATAGCCCTCTATGGGCTTCCAAATATCCCTTTGCCAATTCCACAAGAACAGCCTTAGCGAAAGGCTTCTTGAAGGGAACGATGTAACTCTCTGAGATGAATTAACAGAACACAGAGCAGTTTCTCAGAAAGCTTCTTTCCAGTTTTGAACGGAAGATATTTCCTTTTTCACCATAGCCCTCTATGGGCTTCCAAATATCCCTTTGCCAATTCCACAAGAACAGCTTTAGCGAAAGGCTTCTTGAAGGGAAACATGTAACTCTGTGAGATGAATTCACAGAACACAGAGCAGTTTCTCAGAAAGCTTCTTTCCAGTTTTGAACGGAAGATATTTCCTTTTTCACCATAGCCCTCTATAGGTTTCCAAATATCCCTTTGCCAATTCCAGAAGAACAGCCTTAGGGAAAGGCTTCTTGAAGGGAAAGATGTAACTCTGTGAGATGAATTCACAAAACACAGAGCAGTTTCTCAGAAAGCTTCTTTCCAGTTTTGAACGGAAGATATTTCCTTTTTCACCATAGCCCTCTATGGGCTTCCAAATATCCCTTTGCCAATTCCACAAGAACAGCTTTAGCGAAAGGCTTCTTGAAGGGAAACATGTAAGTCTGTGAGATGAATTAACAGAACACAGAGCAGTTTCTCAGAAAGCTTCTTTCCAGTTTTGAACGGAAGATATTTCCTTTTTCACCATAGCCCTCTATGGGCTTCCAAATATCCCTTTGCCAATTCCACAAGAACAGCCTTAGCGAAAGGCTTCTTGAAGGGAAAGATGTAACTCTGTGAGATGAATTAAGAGAACACAGAGCAGTTACTCAGAAAGCTTCTTTCCAGTTTTGAACGGAAGATATTTCCTTTTTCACCATAGCCCTCTATGGGCTTCCAAATATCACTTTGCCAATTCCACAAGAACAGCCTTAGCGAAGGGTTTCTTGAAGGGAAAGATGTAACTCTGTGAGATGAATTAACAGAACACAGAGCAGTTTCTCAGAAAGCTTCCTTCCAGTTTTCAGGGGAAGATATTTCCTTTTTCACCATAGCCCTCTAAGGGGTTCCAAATATCCCTTTCCCAATTCCACAAGAACAGCCTTAGGGAAAGGCTATTGAAGGAAAAGATGTAACTCTGTGAGATGAATTAACAGAACACAGAGCAGTTTCTCCGAAAGCTTCTTTCCAGTTTTGAACGGAAGATATTTCCTTTTTCACCATAGCCCTCTATGGGCTTCCAAATAACCCTTTGCCAATTCCACAAGAACAGCCTTAGCGAAAGGCTTCTTGAAGGGAAACATGTAACTCTGTGAGATGAATTAACAGAACACAGAGCAGTTTCTCAGAAAGCTTCTTTCCAGTTTTGAACGGAAGATATTTCCTTTTTCACCATGGCCCTCTATGGGCTTCCTAATATCCCTTTGCCAATTCCACAAGAACAGCCTGAGCGAAAGGCTTCTTGAAGGGAAAGATGTAACTCTGTGAGATGAATTCACAGAACACAGAGCAGTTTCTCAGAAAGCTTCTTTCCAGTTTTGAGCGGAAGATATTTCCTTTTTCACCATAGCCCTCTATGGGCTTCCAAATATCCCTTTGCCAATTCCACAAGAACAGCATTAGCGAAGGTCTTCTTGAAGGGAAAGATGTAACTCCGTGAGATGAATTAACAAACACAGAGCAGTTTCTCAGAAAGCTTCTTTCCAGTTTTGAACGGAAGATATTTCCTTTTTCACCATAGCCCTCTAAGGGCTTCCAAATATCCCTTTGCATATTCCACAAGAACAGCCTTAGCGAAAGGCTTCTTGAAGGGAAAGATGTAACTCTGTGAGATGAATTAAGAGAACACAGAGCAGTTACTCAGAAAGCTTCTTTCCAGTTTTGAACGGAAGATATTTCCTTTTTCACCATAGCCCTCTATGGGCTTCCAAATATCACTATGCCAATTCCACAATAACAGCCTTAGCGAAAGGCTTCTTGAAGGGAAAGATGTAACTCTCTGAGATGAATTAACAGAACACAGAGCAGTTTCTCAGAAAGCTTCTTTCCAGTTTTCAGCGGAAGATATTTCCTTTTTCATCATAGCCCTCTATGGGCTTCCAAATATCCCTTTGCCAATTCCACAAGAACAGCCTTAGCGAAAGGCTTCTTGAAGGGAAAGATGTAACTCTGTGAGATGAATTAACAGAACACAGAGCAGTTTCTCAGAAAGCTTCTTTCCAGTTTTGAACGGAAGATATTTCCTTTTTCACCATAGCCCTCTAAGGGCTTCCAAATATCCCTTTGCCAATTCCAGAAGAACAGCCTTAGGGAAAGGCTTCTTGAAGGGAAAGATGTAACTCCGTGAGATGAATTCACAGAACACAGAGCAGTTTCTCAGAAAGCTTCTTTCCAGTTTTGAACGGAAGATATTTCCTTTGTCACCATAGCCCTCTATGGGCTTCCAAATATCCCTTTGAAAATTCCACAAGAACAGCCTTAGCGAAAGGCTTCTTGAAGGGAAAGATGTAACTCTGTGAGATGAATTAACAGAACACAGAGCAGTTTCTCAGAAAGCTTCTTTCCAGTTTTCAGCGGAAGATATTTCCTTTTTCACCATAGCCCTCTATGGGCTTCCAAATATCCCTTTGCCAATTCCACAAGAACAGCCTTAGCGAAAGGCTTCTTGAAGGGAAAGATGTAACTCTGTGAGATGAATTCACAAAACACAGAGCAGTTTCTCCGAAAGCTTCTTTCCATTTTTGAACGGAAGATATTTCCTTTTTCACCATAGCCCTCTATGGGCTTCCAAATATCCCTTTGCCAATTCCACAAGAACAGCTTTAGCGAAAGGCTTCTTGAAGGGAAAGATGTAACTCTGTGAGATGAATTAACAGAACACAGAGCAGTTTCTCAGAAAGCTTCTTTCCAGTTTTGAACGGAAGATATTTCCTTTTTCACCATAGCCCTCTATGGGCTTCCAAATATCCCTTTGAAAATTCCACAAGAACAGCCTTAGCGAAAGGCTTCTTGAAGGGAAATATGTAACTCTGTGAGATGAATTAACAGAACACAGAGCAGTTTCTCAGAAAGCTTCTTTCCAGTTTTCAGCGGAAGATATTTTCTTTTTCACCATAGCCCTCTATGGGCTTCCAAATATCCCTTTGCCAATTCCACAAGAACAGACTTAGCGAAAGGCTTCTTGAAGGGAAAGATGTAACTCTGTGAGATGAATTCACAAAACACAGAGCAGTTTCTCAGAAAGCTTCTTTCCAGTTTTGAACGGAAGATATTTCCTTTTTCACCATAGCCCTCTATGGGCTTCCAAATATCCCTTTGCCAATTCCACAAGAACAGCTTTAGCGAAAGGCTTCTTGAAGGGAAAGATGTAACTCTGTGAGATGAATTCACAAAACACAGAGCAGTTTCTCAGAAAGCTTCTTTCCAGTTTTGAACGGAAGATATTTCCTTTTTCACCATAGCCCTCTAAGGGGTTCCAAATATCCCTTTCCCAATTCCACAAGAACAGCCTTAGCGAAAGGCTATTGAAGGAAAAGATGTAGCTCTGTGAGATGAATTAACAGAACACAGAGCAGTTTCTCAGAAAGCTTCTTTCCAGTTTTGAGCGGAAGATATTTCCTTTTTCACCATAGCCCTCTATGGGCTTCCAAATATCCCTTTGCCAATTCCACAAGAACAGCCTTAGCGAAAGGCTTCTTGAAGGAAAAGATGTAAATCTGTGAGAGGAATTAACAGAACACAGAGCAGTTTCTCAGAAAGCTTCTTTCCAGTTTTCAGGGGAAGATATTTCCTTTTTCACCATAGCCCTCTATGGGCTTCCAAATATCCCTTTGCCAATTCCACAAGAACAGCCTTAGCGAAAGGCTTCTTGAAGGGAAATATGTAACTCTGTGAGATGAATTAACAGAACACAGAGCAGTTTCTCAGAAAGCTTCTTTCCAGTTTTCAGGGGAAGATATTTCCTTTTTCACCATAGCCCTCTATGGGCTTCCAAATATCCCTTTGCCAATTCCACAAGAACAGCCTTAGCGAAAGGCTTCTTGAAGGGAAACATGTAACCCTGTGAGATGAATTAAGAGAACACAGAGCAGTTTCTCAGAAAGCTTCTTTCCAGTTTTGAACGGAAGATATTTCCTTTTTCACCATGGCCCTCTATGGGCTTCCTAATATCCCTTTACCAATTCCACAAGAACTGCCTGAGCGAAAGGCTTCTTGAAGGGAAAGATGTAACTCTGTGAGATGAATTCACAGAACACAGAGCAGTTTCTCAGAAAGCTTCTTTCCAGTTTTGAACGGAAGATATTTCCTTTTTCACCATAGCCCTCTATGGGCTTCCAAATATCCCTTTGCCAATTCCACAAGAACAGCATTAGCGAAAGTCTTCTTGAAGGGAAAGATGTAACTCCGTGAGATGAATTAACAAACACAGAGCAGTTTCTCAGAAAGCTTCTTTCCAGTTTTGAACGGAAGATATTTCCTTTTTCACCATAGCCCTCTAAGGGCTTCCAAATATCCCTTTGCATATTCCACAAGAACAGCCTTAGCGAAAGGCTTCTTGAAGGGAAAGATGTAACTCTGTGAGATGAATTAAGAGAACACAGAGCAGTTACTCAGAAAGCTTCTTTCCAGTTTTGAACTGAAGATATTTCCTTTTTCACCATAGCCCTCTATGGGCTTCCAAATATCACTATGCCAATTCCACAATAACAGCCTTAGCGAAAGGCTTCTTGAAGGGAAAGATGTAACTCTCTGAGATGAATTAACAGAACACAGAGCAGTTTCTCAGAAAGCTTCTTTCCAGTTTTGAACGGAAGATATTTCCTTTGTCACCATAGCCCTCTATGGGCTTCCAAATATCCCTTTGCCAATTCCACAAGAACAGCCGTAGCGAAAGGCTTCTTGAAGGGAAAGATGTAACTCTGTGAGATGAATTAACAGAACACAGAGCAGTTTCTCAGAAAGCTTCTTTCCAGTTTTCAGCGGAAGATATTTCCTTTTTCACCATAGCCCTCTATGGGCTTCCAAATATCCCTTTGCCAATTCCACAAGAACAGCCTTAGGGAAAGGCTTCTTGAAGGGAAAGATGTAACTCTGTGAGATGAATTCACAAAACACAGAGCAGTTTCTCAGAAAGCTTCTTTCCTGTTTTGAACGGAAGATATTTCCTTTTTCACCATAGCCCTCTATGGGCTTCCAAATATCCCTTTGCCAGTTCCACAAGAACAGCTTTAGCGAAAGGCTTCTTGAAGGGAAACATGTAACTCTGTGAGATGAATTAACAGAACCCAGAGCAGTTTCTCAGAAAGCTTCTTTCCAGTTTTGAACGGAAGATATTTCCTTTTTCACCATAGCCCTCTATGGGCTTCCAAATATCCCTTTGCCAATTCCACAAGAACAGCCTGAGCGAAAGGCTTCTTGAAGGGAAAGATGTAACTCTGTGAGATGAATTCACAGAACACAGAGAAGTTTCTCAGAAAGCTTCTTTCCCGTTTTGAGCGGAAGATATTTCCTTTTTCACCATAGCCCTCTATGTTCTTCCAAATATCCCTTTGCCAATTCCACAAGAACAGCCTTAGCGAAAGGCTTCTTGAAGGGAAAGATGTAACTCTGTGAGATGAATTAACAGAACACAGAGCAGTTTCTCAGAAAGCTTCTTTCCAGTTTTGAACGGAAGATATTTCCTTTTTCACCATAGCCGTCTATGGGCTTCCAAATATCACTTTGCCAATTCCACAAGAACAGCCTTAGCGAAGGGCTTCTTGAAGGGAAAGATGTACCTCTGTGAGATGAATTAACAGAACACAGAGCAGTTTCTCAGAAAGCTTCTTTCCAGTTTTGAACGGAAGATATTTCCTTTTTCACCATAGCCCTCTATGGGCTTCCAAATATCCCTTTCCCAATTCCACAAGAAAAGCCTTAGCGAACGGCTTCTTGAAGGGAAAGATGTAACTCTGTGAGATGAATTAACAGAACACAGAGCAGTTTCTCAGAAAGCTTCTTTCCAGTTTTGAACGGAAGATATTTCCTTTTTCACCATAGCCCTCTATGGGCTTCCAAATATCCCTTTGCCAATTCCACAAGAACAGCCTTAGCGAAAGGCTTCTTGAAGGGAACGATGTAACTCTCTGAGATGAATTAACAGAACACAGAGCAGTTTCTCAGAAAGCTTCTTTCCAGTTTTGAACGGAAGATATTTCCTTTTTCACCATAGCCCTCTATGGGCTTCCAAATATCCCTTTGCCAATTCCACAAGAACAGCTTTAGCGAAAGGCTTCTTGAAGGGAAACATGTAACTCTGTGAGATGAATTCACAGAACACAGAGCAGTTTCTCAGAAAGCTTCTTTCCAGTTTTGAACGGAAGATATTTCCTTTTTCACCATAGCCCTCTATAGGTTTCCAAATATCCCTTTGCCAATTCCAGAAGAACAGCCTTAGGGAAAGGCTTCTTGAAGGGAAAGATGTAACTCTGTGAGATGAATTCACAAAACACAGAGCAGTTTCTCAGAAAGCTTCTTTCCAGTTTTGAACGGAAGATATTTCCTTTTTCACCATAGCCCTCTATGGGCTTCCAAATATCCCTTTGCCAATTCCACAAGAACAGCTTTAGCGAAAGGCTTCTTGAAGGGAAACATGTAAGTCTGTGAGATGAATTAACAGAACACAGAGCAGTTTCTCAGAAAGCTTCTTTCCAGTTTTGAACGGAAGATATTTCCTTTTTCACCATAGCCCTCTATGGGCTTCCAAATATCCCTTTGCCAATTCCACAAGAACAGGCTTAGCGAAAGGCTTCTTGAAGGGAAAGATGTAACTCTGTGAGATGAATTAAGAGAACACAGAGCAGTTACTCAGAAAGCTTCTTTCCAGTTTTGAACGGAAGATATTTCCTTTTTCACCATAGCCCTCTATGGGCTTCCAAATATCACTTTGCCAATTCCACAAGAACAGCCTTAGCGAAGGGTTTCTTGAAAGGAAAGATGTAACTCTGTGAGATGAATTAACAGAACACAGAGCAGTTTCTCAGAAAGCTTCCTTCCAGTTTTGAACGGAAGATATTTCCTTTTTCACCATAGCCCTCTAAGGGGTTCCAAATATCCCTTTCCCAATTCCACAAGAACAGCCTTAGGGAAAGGCTATTGAAGGAAAAGATGTAACTCTGTGAGATGAATTAACAGAACACAGAGCAGTTTCTCCGAAAGCTTCTTTCCAGTTTTGAACGGAAGATATTTCCTTTTTCACCATAGCCCTCTATGGGCTTCCAAATAACCCTTTGCCAATTCCACAAGAACAGCCTTAGCGAAAGGCTTCTTGAAGGGAAACATGTAACTCTGTGAGATGAATTAACAGAACACAGAGCAGTTTCTCAGAAAGCTTCTTTCCAGTTTTGAACGGAAGATATTTCCTTTTTCACCATAGCCCTCTATGGGCTTCCAAATATCCCTTTGCCAATTCCACAAGAACAGCCTGAGCGAAAGGCTTCTTGAAGGGAAAGATGTAACTCTGTGAGATGAATTCACAGAACACAGAGCAGTTTCTCAGAAAGCTTCTTTCCAGTTTTGAGCGGAAGATATTTACTTTTTCACCATAGCCCTCTATGGGCTTCCAAATATCCCTTTGCCAATTCCACAAGAACAGCCTTAGCGAAAGGCTTCTTGAAGGAAAAGATGTAACTCTGTGAGATGAATTAACAGAACACAGAGCAGTTTCTCAGGAAGCTTCTTTCCAGTTTTCAGGGGAAGATATTTCCTTTTTCACCATAGCCCTCTATGGGCTTCCAAATATCCCTTTGTCAATTCCACAAGAACAGCCTTAGCGAAAGGCTTCTTGAAGGGAAAGATGTAACTCTGTGAGATGAATTAAGAGAACACAGAGCAGTTACTCAGAAAGCTTCTTTCCAGTTTTGAACGGAAGATATTTCCTTTTTCACCATAGCCCTCTATGGGCTTCCAAATATCACTATGCCAATTCCACAATAACAGCCTTAGCGAAAGGCTTCTTGAAGGGAAAGATGTAACTCTCTGAGATGAATTAACAGAACACAGAGCAGTTTCTCAGAAAGCTTCTTTCCAGTTTTCAGCGGAAGATATTTCCTTTTTCATCTTAGCCCTCTATGGGCTTCCAAATATCCCTTTGCCAATTCCACAAGAACAGCCTTAGCGAAAGGCTTCTTGAAGGGAAAGATGTAACTCTGTGAGATGAATTAACAGAACACAGAGCAGTTTCTCAGAAAGCTTCTTTCCAGTTTTCAGCGGAAGATATTTTCTTTTTCACCATAGCCCTCTATGGGCTTCCAAATATCCCTTTGCCAATTCCACAAGAACAGACTTAGCGAAAGGCTTCTTGAAGGGAAAGATGTAACTCTGTGAGATGAATTCACAAAACACAGAGCAGTTTCTCAGAAAGCTTCTTTCCAGTTTTGAACGGAAGATATTTCCTTTTTCACCATAGCCCTCTATGGGCTTCCAAATATCCCTTTGCCAATTCCACAAGAACAGCTTTAGCGAAAGGCTTCTTGAAGGGAAAGATGTAACTCTGTGAGATGAATTCACAAAACACAGAGCAGTTTCTCAGAAAGCTTCTTTCCAGTTTTGAACGGAAGATATTTCCTTTTTCACCATAGCCCTCTAAGGGGTTCCAAATATCCCTTTCCCAATTCCACAAGAACAGCCTTAGCGAAAGGCTATTGAAGGAAAAGATGTAGCTCTGTGAGATGAATTAACAGAACACAGAGCAGTTTCTCAGAAAGCTTCTTTCCAGTTTTGAGCGGAAGATATTTACTTTTTCACCATAGCCCTCCATGGGCTTCCAAATATCCCTTTGCCAATTCCACAAGAACAGCCTTAGCGAAAGGCTTCTTGAAGGAAAAGATGTAAATCTGTGAGAGGAATTAACAGAACACAGAGCAGTTTCTCAGAAAGCTTCTTTCCAGTTTTCAGGGGAAGATATTTCCTTTTTCACCATAGCCCTCTATGGGCTTCCAAATATCCCTTTGCCAATTCCACAAGAACAGCCTTAGCGAAAGGCTTCTTGAAGGGAAATATGTAACTCTGTGAGATGAATTAACAGAACACAGAGCAGTTTCTCAGAAAGCTTCTTTCCAGTTTTCAGGGGAAGATATTTCCTTTTTCACCATAGCCCTCTATGGGCTTCCAAATATCCCTTTGCCAATTCCACAAGAACAGCCTTAGCGAAAGGCTTCTTGAAGGGAAACATGTAACCCTGTGAGATGAATTAAGAGAACACAGAGCAGTTTCTCAGAAAGCTTCTTTCCAGTTTTGAACGGAAGATATTTCCTTTTTCACCATGGCCCTCTATGGGCTTCCTAATATCCCTTTACCAATTCCACAAGAACAGCCTGAGCGAAAGGCTTCTTGAAGGGAAAGATGTAACTCTGTGAGTTGAATTCACAGAACACAGAGCAGTTTCTCAGAAAGCTTCTTTCCAGTTTTGAACGGAAGATATTTCCTTTTTCACCATAGCCCTCTATGGGCTTCCAAATATCCCTTTGCCAATTCCACAAGAACAGCATTAGCGAAAGTCTTCTTGAAGGGAAAGATGTAACTCCGTGAGATGAATTAACAAACACAGAGCAGTTTCTCAGAAAGCTTCTTTCCAGTTTTGAACGGAAGATATTTCCTTTTTCACCATAGCCCTCTAAGGGCTTCCAAATATCCCTTTGCATATTCCACAAGAACAGCCTTAGCGAAAGGCTTCTTGAAGGGAAAGATGTAACTCTGTGAGATGAATTAAGAGAACACAGAGCAGTTACTCAGAAAGCTTCTTTCCAGTTTTGAACTGAAGATATTTCCTTTTTCACCATAGCCCTCTATGGGCTTCCAAATATCACTATGCCAATTCCACAATAACAGCCTTAGCGAAAGGCTTCTTGAAGGGAAAGATGTAACTCTCTGAGATGAATTAACAGAACACAGAGCAGTTTCTCAGAAAGCTTCTTTCCAGTTTTGAACGGAAGATATTTCCTTTGTCACCATAGCCCTCTATGGGCTTCCAAATATCCCTTTGAAAATTCCACAAGAACAGCCTTAGCGAAAGGCTTCTTGAAGGGAAAGATGTAACTCTGTGAGATGAATTAACAGAACACAGAGCAGTTTCTCAGAAAGCTTCTTTCCAGTTTTCAGCGGAAGATATTTCCTTTTTCACCATAGCCCTCTATGGGCTTCCAAATATCCCTTTGCCAATTCCACAAGAACAGCCTTAGCGAAAGGCTTCTTGAAGGGAAAGATGTAACTCTGTGAGATGAATTCACAAAACACAGAGCAGTTTCTCAGAAAGCTTCTTTCCTGTTTTGAACGGAAGATATTTCCTTTTTCACCATAGCCCTCTATGGGCTTCCAAATATCCCTTTGCCAGTTCCACAAGAACAGCTTTAGCGAAAGGCTTCTTGAAGGGAAACATGTAACTCTGTGAGATGAATTAACAGAACACAGAGCAGTTTCTCAGAAAGCTTCTTTCCAGTTTTGAACGGAAGTTATTTCCTTTTTCACCATAGCCCTCTATGGGCTTACAAATATCCCTTTGCCAATTCCACAAGAACAGCCTGAGCGAAAGGCTTCTTGAAGGGAAAGATGTAACTCTGTGAGATGAATTCACAGAACACAGAGAAGTTTCTCAGAAAGCTTCTTTCCCGTTTTGAGCGGAAGATATTTCCTTTTTCACCATAGCCCTCTATGTTCTTCCAAATATCCCTTTGCCAATTCCACAAGAACAGCCTTAGCGAAAGGCTTCTTGAAGGGAAAGATGTAACTCTGTGAGATGAATTAATAGAACACAGAGCAGTTTCTCAGAAAGCTTCTTTCCAGTTTTGAACGGAAGATATTTCCTTTTTCACCATAGCCGTCTATGGGCTTCCAAATATCACTTTGCCAATTCCACAAGAACAGCCTTAGCGAAGGGCTTCTTGAAGGGAAAGATGTACCTCTGTGAGATGAATTAACAGAACACAGAGCAGTTTCTCAGAAAGCTTCTTTCCAGTTTTGAACGGAAGATATTTCCTTTTTCACCATAGCCCTCTATGGGCTTCCAAATATCCCTTTCCCAATTCCACAAGAACAGCCTTAGCGAAAGGCTTCTTGAAGGGAAAGATGTAACTCTGTGAGATGAATTAACAGAACACAGAGCAGTTTCTCAGAAAGCTTCTTTCCAGTTTTGAACGGAAGATATTTCCTTTTTCAACATAGCCCTCTATGGGCTTCCAAATATCCCTTTGCCAATTCCACAAGAACAGCCTTAGCGAAAGGCTTCTTGAAGGGAAACATGTAACTCTGTGAGATGAATTAAAAGAACACAGAGCAGTTTCTCAGAAAGCTTCTTTCCAGTTTTCAGCAGAAGATATTTCCTTTTTCACCATAGCCCTCTATGGGCTTCCAAATATCCCTTTGCCAATTCCACAATAACAGCCTTAGCGAAAGGCTTCTTGAAGGGAACGATGTAACTCTCTGAGATGAATTAACAGAACACAGAGCAGTTTCTCAGAAAGCTTCTTTCCAGTTTTGAACGGAAGATATTTCCTTTTTCACCATAGCCCTCTATGGGCTTCCAAATATCCCTTTGCCAATTCCACAAGAACAGCTTTAGCGAAAGGCTTCTTGAAGGGAAACATGTAACTCTGTGAGATGAATTCACAGAACACAGAGCAGTTTCTCAGAAAGCTTCTTTCCAGTTTTGAACGGAAGATATTTCCTTTTTCACCATAGCCCTCTATGGGTTTCCAAATATCCCCTTGCCAATTCCACAAGAACAGCCTTAGCGAAAGGCTTCTTGAAGGGAAAGATGTAACTCTGTAAGATGAATTAACAGAACACAGAGGAGTTTATCAGAAAGCTTCTTTCCAGTTTTGAACGGAAGATATTTCCTTTTTCACCATAGCCCTCTATGGGCTTCCAAATATCATTTTGCCAATTCCACAAGAACAGCCTTAGCGAAAGGCTTCTTGAAGGGAAAGATGTAACTCTGTGAGATGAATTAAAAGAACACAGAGCAGTCTCTCAGAAAGCTTCTTTCCAGTTTTCAGCGGAAGATATTTCCTTTTTCACCATAGCCCTCTATGCGCTTCCAAATATCCCTTTGCCAATTCCACAAGAACAGCCTTAGCGAAAGACTTCTTGAAGGGAAAGATGTAACTCTGTGAGATGAATTAACAGAACACAGAGCAGTTTCTCAGAAAGCTTCTTTCCAGTTTTGAACGGAAGATATTTCCTTTTTCACCATAGCCCTCTATGGGCTTCCAAATATCCCTTTGCCAATTCCACAATAACAGCCTTAGCGAAAGGCTTCTTGAAGGGAAAGATGTAACTCTCTGAGATGAATTAACAGAACACAGAGCAGTTTCTCAGAAAGCTTCCTTCCAGTTTTCAGCGGAAGATATTTCCTTTTTCACCATAGCCCTCTATGGGCTTCCAAATATCCCTTTGCCAATTCCACAAGAACAGCCTTAGCGAAAGGCTACTTGAAGGGAAAGATGTAACTCTGTGAGATGAATTCACAGAACACAGAGCAGTTTCTCAGAAAGCTTCTTTCCAGTTTTGAACGGAAGATATTTAATTTGTCACCATAGCCCTCTATGGGCTTCCAAATATCCCTTTGCCAATTCCACAAGAACAGCCTTAGCGAAAGGCTTCTTGAAGGGAAAGATGTAACTCTGTGAGATGAATTAACAGAACACAGAGCAGTTTCTCAGAAAGCTTCTTTCCAGTTTTCAGGGGAAGATATTTCCTTTTTCACCATAGCCCTCTATGGGCTTCCAAATATCCCTTTGCCAATTCCACAAGAACAGCCTTAGCGAAAGGGTTCTTGAAGGGAAAGATGTAACTCTGTGAGATTAATTCACAGAACACAGAGCAGTTTCTCAGAAAGCTTCTTTCCAATTTTGAACGGAAGATATTTCCTTTGTCACCATAGCCCTCTATGGGCTTCCAAATATCCCTATGAAAATTCCACAAGAACAGCCTTAGCGAAAGGCTTCTTGAAGGGAAAGATGTAACTCTGTGAGATGAATTCACAGAACACAGAGCAGTTTCTCAGAAAGCTTCTTTCCAGTTTTCTGCGGAAGACATTTCCTTTTTCACCATAGCCCTCTATGGGCTTCCAAATATCCCTTTGCCAATTCCACAAGAACAGCCTTAGGGAAAGGCTTCTTGAAGGGAAAGATGTAACTCTGTGAGATGAATTCACAAAACACAGAGCAGTTTCTCAGAAAGCTTCTTTCCAGTTTTGAACGGAAGATATTTCCTTTTTCACCATAGCCCTCTATGGGCTTCCAAATATCCCTTTGCCAATTCCACAAGAACAGCTTTAGCGAAAGGCTTCTTGAAGGGAAACATGTAACTCTGTGAGATGAATTAACAGAACACAGAGCAGTTTCTCAGAAAGCTTCTTTCCAGTTTTGAACGGAAGATATTTCCTTTTTCACCGTAGCCCTCTATGGGCTTCCAAATATCCCTTTGCCACTTCCACAAGAACAGAGTGAGCGAAAGGCTTCTTGAAGGGAAAGATGTAACTCTGTGAGATGAATTCACAGAACACAGAGAAGTTTCTCAGAAAGCTTCTTTCCAGTTTTCAGCGGAAGATATTTCCTTTTTCACCATAGCCCTCTATGGGCTTCCAAATAACCCTTTGCCAATTCCACAAGAACAGCCTTAGCGAAAGGCTTCTTGAAGGGAAATATGTAACTCTGTGAGATGAATTCACAGAACACAGAGCAGTTTCTCAGAAAGCTTCTTTCCAGTTTTGATCGGAAGATATTTCCTTTTTCACCATAGCCCTCTATGGGCTTCCAAATATCCCCTTGCCAATTCTACAAGAACAGCCTTAGCGAAAGGCTTCTTGAAGGGAAAGATGTAACTCTGTGAGATGAATTAACAGAACACAGAGGAGTTTCTCAGAAAGCTTCTTTCCAGTTTTGAACGGAAGATATTTCCTTTTTCACCATAGCCCTCTATGGGCTTCCAAATATCCCATTGCCAATTCCACAAGAACAGCCTTAGCGAAAGGCTTCTTGAAGGGAAAGATGTAATTCTGTGAGATGAATTAAAAGAACACAGAGCAGTTTCTCAGAAAGCTTCTTTCCAGTTTTCAGCGGAAGATATTTCCTTTTTCACCATAGCCCTCTATGGGCTTCCAAATATCCCTTTGCCAATTCCACAATAACAGCCTTAGTGAAAGGCTTCTTGAAGGGAGAGATGTAACACTCTGAGATGAATTAGGAGAACACAGAGCAGTTTCTCAGAAAGCTTCTTTCCAGTTTTCAGCGGAAGATATTTCCTTTTTCACCATAGCCCTCTATGGGCTTCCAAATATCCCTTTGCCAATTCCACAAGAACAGCCTTAGCGAAAGGCTTCTTGAAGGGAAAGATGTAACTCTGTGAAATGAATTTACAGAACACAGAGCAGTTTCTCAGAAAGCTTCTTTCCAGTTTTGAATGGAAGATATTTAATTTGTCACCATAGCCCTCTATGGGCTTCCAAATATCCCTTTGCCAATTCCACAAGAACAGCCTTAGCGAAAGGCTTCTTGAAGGGAAAGATGTAACTCTGTGAGATGAATTAACAGAACACAGAGCAGTTTCTCAGAAAGCTTCTTTCCAGTTTTCAGGGGAAGATATTTCCTTTTTCACCATAGCCCTCTATGGGCTTCCAAATATCCCTTTGCCAATTCCACAAGAACAGCCTTAGCGAAAGGCTTCTTGAAGGGAAAGATGTAACTCTGTGAGATGAATTCACAGAACACAGAGCAGTTTCTCAGAAAGCTTCTTTCCAGTTTTGAACGGAAGATATTTCCTTTTTCACCATAGCCCTCTATAGGTTTCCAAATATCCCTTTGCCAATTCCAGAAGAACAGCCTTAGGGAAAGGCTTCTTGAAGGGAAAGATGTAACTCTGTGAGATGAATTCACAAAACACAGAGCAGTTTCTCAGAAAGCTTCTTTCCAGTTTTGAACGGAAGATATTTCCTTTTTCACCATAGCCCTCTATGGGCTTCCAAATATCCCTTTGCCAATTCCACAAGAACAGCTTTAGCGAAAGGCTTCTTGAAGGGAAACATGTAAGACTGTGAGATGAATTAACAGAACACAGAGCAGTTTCTCAGAAAGCTTCTTTCCAGTTTTGAACGGAAGATATTTCCTTTTTCACCATAGCCCTCTATGGGCTTCCAAATATCCCTTTGCCAATTCCACAAGAACAGCCTTAGCGAAAGGCTTCTTGAAGGGAAAGATGTAACTCTGTGAGATGAATTAAGAGAACACAGAGCAGTTACTCAGAAAGCTTCTTTCCAGTTTTGAACGGAAGATATTTCCTTTTTCACCATAGCCCTCTATGGGCTTCCAAATATCACTTTGCCAATTCCACAAGAACAGCCTTAGCGAAGGGTTTCTTGAAGGGAAAGATGTAACTCTGTGAGATGAATTAACAGAACACAGAGCAGTTTCTCAGAAAGCTTCCTTCCAGTTTTGAACGGAAGATATTTCCTTTTTCACCATAGCCCTCTAAGGGGTTCCAAATATCCCTTTCCCAATTCCACAAGAACAGCCTTAGGGAAAGGCTATTGAAGGAAAAGATGTAACTCTGTGAGATGAATTAACAGAACACAGAGCAGTTTCTCCGAAAGCTTCTTTCCAGTTTTGAACGGAAGATATTTCCTTTTTCACCATAGCCCTCTATGGGCTTCCAAATAACCCTTTGCCAATTCCACAAGAACAGCCTTAGCGAAAGGCTTCTTGAAGGGAAACATGTAACTCTGTGAGATGAATTAACAGAACACAGAGCAGTTTCTCAGAAAGCTTCTTTCCAGTTTTGAACGGAAGATATTTCCTTTTTCACCATAGCCCTTTATGGGCTTCCAAATATCCCTTTGCCAATTCCACAAGAACAGCCTGAGCGAAAGGCTTCTTGAAGGGAAAGATGTAACTCTGTGAGATGAATTCACAGAACACAGAGCAGTTTCTCAGAAAGCTTCTTTCCAGTTTTGAGCGGAAGATATTTACTTTTTCACCATAGCCCTCTATGGGCTTCCAACTATCCCTTTGCCAATTCCACAAGAACAGCCTTAGCGAAAGGCTTCTTGAAGGAAAAGATGTAACTCTGTGAGATGAATTAACAGAACACAGAGCAGTTTCTCAGAAAGCTTCTTTCCAGTTTTCAGGGGAAGATATTTCCTTTTTCACCATAGCCCTCTATGGGCTTCCAAATATCCCTTTGCCAATTCCACAAGAACAGCCTTAGCGAAAGGCTTCTTGAAGGGAAATATGTAACTCTGTGAGATGAATTAACAGAACACAGAGCAGTTTCTCAGAAAGCTTCTTTCCAGTTTTCAGGGGAAGATATTTCCTTTTTCACCATAGCCCTCTAAGGGCTTCCAAATATCCCTTTGCCAATTCCACAAGAACAGCCTTAGCGAAAGGCTTCTTGAAGGGAAACATGTAACCCTGTGAGATGAATTCACAGAACACAGAGCAGTTTCTCAGAAAGCTTCTTTCCAGTTTTGAACGGAAGATATTTCCTTTTTCACCATGGCCCTCTATGGGCTTCCTAATATCCCTTTGCCAATTCCACAAGAACAGCCTGAGCGAAAGGCTTCTTGAAGGGAAAGATGTAACTCTGTGAGATGAATTCACAGAACACAGAGCAGTTTCTCAGAAAGCTTCTTTCCAGTTTTGAGCGGAAGATATTTCCTTTTTCACCATAGCCCTCTATGGGCTTCCAAATATCCCTTTGCCAATTCCACAAGAACAGCATTAGCGAAAGTCTTCTTGAAGGGAAAGATGTAACTCCGTGAGATGAATTAACAAACAAAGAGCAGTTTCTCAGAAAGCTTCTTTCCTGTTTTGAACGGAAGATATTTCCTTTTTCACCATAGCCCTCTAAGGGCTTCCAAATATCCCTTTGCATATTCCACAAGAACAGCCTTAGCGAAAGGCTTCTTGAAGGGAAAGATGTAACTCTGT
Organism: Chlorocebus sabaeus; assembly: GCF_047675955.1. Taxonomy (NCBI): domain Eukaryota; kingdom Metazoa; phylum Chordata; class Mammalia; order Primates; family Cercopithecidae; genus Chlorocebus; species Chlorocebus sabaeus. Next base: position 690,523 of record NW_027327068.1, on the reverse strand, counting down.
GAGATGAATTAAGAGAACACAGAGCAGTTACTCAGAAAGCTTCTTTCCAGTTTTGAACGGAAGATATTTCCTTTTTCACCATAGCCCTCTATGGGCTTCCAAATATCACTATGCCAATTCCACAATAACAGCCTTAGCGAAAGGCTTCTTGAAGGGAAAGATGTAACTCTCTGAGATGAATTAACAGAACACAGAGCAGTTTCTCAGAAAGCTTCTTTCCAGTTTTCAGCGGAAGATATTTCCTTTTTCATCATAGCCCTCTATGGGCTTCCAAATATCCCTTTGCCAATTCCACAAGAACAGCCTTAGCGAAAGGCTTCTTGAAGGGAAAGATGTAACTCTGTGAGATGAATTAACAGAACACAGAGCAGTTTCTCAGAAAGCTTCTTTCCAGTTTTGAACGGAAGATATTTCCTTTTTCACCATAGCCCTCTAAGGGCTTCCAAATATCCCTTTGCCAATTCCAGAAGAACAGCCTTAGGGAAAGGCTTCTTGAAGGGAAAGATGTAACTCCGTGAGATGAATTCACAGAACACAGAGCAGTTTCTCAGAAAGCTTCTTTCCAGTTTTGAACGGAAGATATTTCCTTTGTCACCATAGCCCTCTATGGGCTTCCAAATATCCCTTTGTAAATTCCACAAGAACAGCCTTAGCGAAAGGCTTCTTGAAGGGAAAGATGTAACTCTGTGAGATGAATTAACAGAACACAGAGCAGTTTCTCAGAAAGCTTCTTTCCAGTTTTCAGCGGAAGATATTTCCTTTTTCACCATAGCCCTCTATTGGCTTCCAAATATCCCTTTGCCAATTCCACAAGAACAGCCTTAGCGAAAGGCTTCTTGAAGGGAAACATGTAACCCTGTGAGATGAATTAAGAGAACACAGAGCAGTTTCTCAGAAAGCTTCTTTCCAGTTTTGAACGGAAGATATTTCCTTTTTCACCATGGCCCTCTATGGGCTTCCTAATATCCCTTTACCAATTCCACAAGAACAGCCTGAGCGAAAGGCTTCTTGAAGGGAAAGATGTAACTCTGTGAGATGAATTCACAGAACACAGAGCAGTTTCTCAGAAAGCTTCTTTCCAGTTTTGAACGGAAGATATTTCCTTTTTCACCATAGCCCTCTATGGGCTTCCAAATATCCCTTTGCCAATTCCACAAGAACAGCATTAGCGAAAGTCTTCTTGAAGGGAAAGATGTAACTCCGTGAGATGAATTAACAAACACAGAGCAGTTTCTCAGAAAGCTTCTTTCCAGTTTTGAACGGAAGATATTTCCTTTTTCACCATAGCCCTCTAAGGGCTTCCAAATATCCCTTTGCATATTCCACAAGAACAGCCTTAGCGAAAGGCTTCTTGAAGGGAAAGATGTAACTCTGTGAGATGAATTAAGAGAACACAGAGCAGTTTCTCAGAAAGCTTCTTTCCAGTTTTGAACGGAAGATATTTCCTTTGTCACCATAGCCCTCTATGGGCTTCCAAATATCCCTTTGAAAATTCCACAAGAACAGCCTTAGCGAAAGGCTTCTTGAAGGGAAAGATGTAACTCTGTGAGATGAATTAACAGAACACAGAGCAGTTTCTCAGAAAGCTTCTTTCCAGTTTTCAGCGGAAGATATTTCCTTTTTCACCATAGCCCTCTATGGACTTCCAAATATCCCTTTGCCAATTCCACAAGAACAGCCTTAGCGAAAGGCTTCTTGAAGGGAAAGATGTAACTCTGTGAGATGAATTCACAAAACACAGAGCAGTTTCTCCGAAAGCTTCTTTCCAGTTTTGAACGGAAGATATTTCCTTTTTCACCATAGCCCTCTATGGGCTTCCAAATATCCCTTTGCCAATTCCACAAGAACAGCTTTAGCGAAAGGCTTCTTGAAGGGAAAGATGTAACTCTGTGAGATGAATTAACAGAACACAGAGCAGTTTCTCAGAAAGCTTCTTTCCAGTTTTGAACGGAAGATATTTCCTTTTTCACCATAGCCCTCTATGGGCTTCCAAATATCCCTTTGAAAATTCCACAAGAACAGCCTTAGCGAAAGGCTTCTTGAAGGGAAAGATGTAACTCTGTGAGATGAATTAACAGAACACAGAGCAGTTTCTCAGAAAGCTTCTTTCCAGTTTTCAGCGGAAGATATTTCCTTTTTCACCATAGCCCTCTATGGGCTTCCAAATATCCCTTTGCCAATTCCACAAGAACAGACTTAGCGAAAGGCTTCTTGAAGGGAAAGATGTAACTCTGTGAGATGAATTCACAAAACACAGAGCAGTTTCTCAGAAAGCTTCTTTCCAGTTTTGAACGGAAGATATTTCCTTTTTCACCATAGCCCTCTATGGGCTTCCAAATATCCCTTTGCCAATTCCACAAGAACAGCTTTAGCGAAAGGCTTCTTGAAGGGAAACATGTAATTCTGTGAGATGAATTAACAGAACACAGAGCAGTTTCTCAGAAAGCTTCTTTCCAGTTTTGAACGGAAGATATTTCCTTTTTCACCATAGCCCTCTATGGGCTTCCAAATAACCCTTTGCCAATTCCACAAGAACAGCCTTAGCGAAAGGCTTCTTGAAGGGAAAGATGTAACTCTGTGAGATGAATTCACAGAACACAGAGCAGTTTCTCAGAAAGCTTCTTTCCAGTTTTGAACGGAAGATATTTCCTTTTTCACCATAGCCCTCTATGGGCTTCCAAATATCCCCTTGCCAATTCCACAAGAACAGCCTTAGCGAAAGGCTTCTTGAAGGGAAAGATGTAACTCTGTGAGATGAATAAACAGAACACAGAGGAGTTTCTCAGAAAGCTTCTTTCCAGTTTTGAACGGAAGATATTTCCTTTTTCACCATAGCCCTCTATGGGATTCCAAATATCCCTTTGCCAATTCCACAAGAACAGCCTTAGCGAAAGGCTTCTTGAAGGGAAAGATGTAACTCTGTGAGATGAATTAAAAGAACACAGAGCAGTTTCTCAGAAAGCTTCTTTCCATTTTTCAGCGGAAGATATTTCTTTTTTCACCATAGCCCTCTATGCGCTTCCAAATATCCCTTTGCCAATTCCACAAGAACAGCCTTAGCGAAAGGCTTCTTGAAGGGAAAGATGTAACTCTGTGAGATGAATTAACAGAACACAGAGCAGTTTCTCAGAAAGCTTCTTTCCAGTTTTGAACCGAAGATATTTCCTTTTTCACCATAGCCCTCTATGGGCTTCCAAATATCCCTTTGCCAATTCCACAAGAACAGCCTTAGCGAAAGGCTTCTTGAAGGGAAAGATGTAATTCTGTGAGATGAATTAAAAGAACACAGAGCAGTTTCTCAGAAAGCTTCTTTCCAGTTTTCAGCGGAAGATATTTCCTTTTTCACCATAGCCCTCTATGGGCTTCCAAATATCCCTTTGCCAATTCCACAATAACAGCCTTAGCGAAAGGCTTCTTGAAGGGAAAGATGTAACTCTCTGAGATGAATTAACAGAACACAGAGCAGTTTCTCAGAAAGCTTCTTTCCAGTTTTCAGCGGAAGTTATTTCCTTTTTCACCATAGCCCTCTATGGGCTTCCAAATATCCCTTTGCCAATTCCACAAGAACAGCCTTAGCGAAAGGCTTCTTGAAGGGAAAGATGTAACTCTGTGAGATGAATTCACAGAACACAGAGCAGTTTCTCAGAAAGCTTCTTTCCAGTTTTGAACGGAAGATATTTAATTTGTCACCATAGCCCTGTATGGGCTTCCAAATATCCCTTTGCCAATTCCACAAGAACAGCCTTAGCGAAAGGCTTCTTGAAGGGAAAGATGTAACTCTGTGAGATGAATTCACAGAACACAGAGCAGTTTCTCAGAAAGCTTCTTTCCAGTTTTCAGGGGAAGATATTTCCTTTTTCACCATAGCCCTCTATGGGCTTCCAAATATCCCTTTGCCAATTCCACAAGAACAGCCTTAGCGAAAGGCTTCTTGAAGGGAAAGATGTAACTCTGTGAGATGAATTCACAGAACACAGAGCAGTTTCTCAGAAAGCTTCTTTCCAGTTTTGGACGGAAGATATTTCCTTTTTCACCATAGCCCTCTATAGGCTTCCAAATATCCCTTTGCCAATTCCACAAGAACAGCCTTAGCGAAAGGCTTCTTGAAGGGAAAGATGTAACTCGGTGAGATGAATTAACAGAACACAGAGCAGTTTCTCAGAAGGCTTCTTTCCAGGTTTGAACGGAAGATATTTCCTTTTTCACCATAGCCCTCTAAGGGCTTCCAAATATCCCTTTGCCAATTCCAGAAGAACAGCCTTAGCGAAAGGCTTCTTGAAGGGAAACATGTAATTCTGTGAGATGAATTAACAGAACACAGAGCAGTTTCTCAAAAGCTTCTTTCCAGTTTTGAACGGAAGATATTTCCTTTTTCACCATAGCCCTCTATGGGCTTCCAAATATCCCTTTGCAATTCCACAAGAACAGCCTGAGCGAAAGGCTTCTTGAAGGGAAAGATGTAACTCTCTGAGATGAATTCACAGAACACAGAGAAGTTTCTCAGAAAGCTTCTTTCCAGTTTTCAGCGGAAGATATTTCCTTTTTCACCATAGCCCTCTATGGGCTTCCAAATATCCCTTTGCCAATTCCACAAGAACAGCCTTGGCGAAAGGCTTCTTGAAGGGAAAGATGTAACTCTGTGAGATGAATTCACAAAACACAGAGCAGTTTCTCAGAAAGCTTCTTTCCAGTTTTGAACGGAAGATATTTCCTTTTTCACCATAGCCCTCTATGGGCTTCCAAATATCCCTTTGCCAATTCCACAAGAACAGCTTTAGCGAAAGGCTTCTTGAAGGGAAACATGTAACTCTGTGAGATGAATTAACAGAACACAGAGCAGTTTCTCAGAAAGCTTCTTTCCAGTTTTGAACGGAAGATATTTCCTTTTTCACCATAGCCCTCTATGGGCTTCCAAATATCCCTTTGCCAATTCCACAAGAACAGCCTGAGCGAAAGGCTTCTTGAAGGGAAAGATGTACCTCTGTGAGATGAATTAACAGAACACAGAGCAGTTTCTCAGAAAGCTTCTTTCCAGTTTTGAACGGAAGATATTTCCTTTTTCACCATAGCCCTCTATGGGCTTCCAAATATCCCTTTCCCAATTCCACAAGAACAGCCTTAGCGAAAGGCTTCTTGAAGGGAAAGATGTAACTCTGTGAGATGAATTAACAGAACACAGAGCAGTTTCTCAGAAAGCTTCTTTCCAGTTTTGAACGGAAGATATTTCCTTTTTCAACATAGCCCTCTATGGGCTTCCAAATATCCCTTTGCCAATTCCACAAGAACAGCCTTAGCGAAAGGCTTCTTGAAGGGAAACATGTAACTCTGTGAGATGAATTAAAAGAACACAGAGCAGTTTCTCAGAAAGCTTCTTTCCAGTTTTCAGCGGAAGATATTTCCTTTTTCACCATAGCCCTCTATGGGCTTCCAAATATCCCTTTGCCAATTCCACAATAACAGCCTTAGCGAAAGGCTTCTTGAAGGGAACGATGTAACTCTCTGAGATGAATTAACAGAACACAGAGCAGTTTCTCAGAAAGCTTCTTTCCAGTTTTGAACGGAAGATATTTCCTTTTTCACCATAGCCCTCTATGGGCTTCCAAATATCCCTTTGCCAATTCCACAAGAACAGCTTTAGCGAAAGGCTTCTTGAAGGGAAACATGTAACTCTGTGAGATGAATTCACAGAACACAGAGCAGTTTCTCAGAAAGCTTCTTTCCAGTTTTGAACGGAAGATATTTCCTTTTTCACCATAGCCCTCTTTGGGTTTCCAAATATCCCCTTGCCAATTCCACAAGAACAGCCTTAGCGAAAGGCTTCTTGAAAGGAAAGATGTAACTCTGTAAGATGAATTAACAGAACACAGAGGAGTTTATCAGAAAGCTTCTTTCCAGTTTTGAACGGAAGATATTTCCTTTTTCACCATAGCCCTCTATGGGCTTCCAAATATCCCTTTGCCAATTCCACAAGAACAGCCTTAGCGAAAGGCTTCTTGAAGGGAAAGATGTAACTCTGTGAGATGAATTAAAAGAACACAGAGCAGTCTCTCAGAAAGCTTCTTTCCAGTTTTCAGCGGAAGATATTTCCTTTTTCACCATAGCCCTCTATGCGCTTCCAAATATCCCTTTCCCAATTCCACAAGAACAGCCTTAGCGAAAGACTTCTTGAAGGGAAAGATGTAACTCTGTGAGATGAATTAACAGAACACAGAGCAGTTTCTCAGAAAGCTTCTTTCCAGTTTTGAACGGAAGATATTTCCTTTTTCACCATAGCCCTCTATGGGCTTCCAAATATCCCTTTGCCAATTCCACAATAACAGCCTTAGCGAAAGGCTTCTTGAAGGGAAAGATGTAACTCTCTGAGATGAATTAACAGAACACAGAGCAGTTTCTCAGAAAGCTTCCTTCCAGTTTTCAGCGGAAGATATTTCCTTTTTCACCATAGCCCTCTATGGGCTTCCAAATATCCCTTTGCCAATTCCACAAAAACAGCCGTAGCGAAAGGCTTCTTGAAGGGAAAGATGTAACTCCGTGAGATGAATTCACAGAACACAGAGCAGTTTCTCAGAAAGCTTCTTTCCAGTTTTGAACGGAAGATATTTCCTTTTTCACCATAGCCCTCTATGGGCTTCCAAATATCCCTTTGCCAATTCCACAAGAACAGCCTTAGCGAAAGGCTTCTTGAAGGGAAAGATGTAACTCGGTGAGATGAATTCACAGAACACAGAGCAGTTTTTCAGAAAGCTTCTTTCCAGTTTTCAGTGGAAGATATTTCCTTTTTCACCATAGCCCTCTATGGGCTTCCAAATATCCCTTTGCCAATTCCACAAGAACAGCCTTAGCGAAAGGCTTCTTGAAGGGAAAGATGTAACTCTGTGAGATGAATTAACAGAACACAGAGCAGTTTCTCAGAAAGCTTCTTTCCAGTTTTCAGGGGAAGATATTTCCTTTTTCACCATAGCCCTCTATGGGCTTCCAAATATCCCTTTGCCAATTCCACAAGAACAGCCTTAGCGAAAGGCTTCTTGAAGGGAAAGATGTAACTCTGTGAGATGAATTCACAGAACACAGAGCAGTTTCTCAGAAAGCTTCTTTCCAGTTTTCAGGGGAAGATATTTCCTTTTTCACCATAGCCCTCTATGGGCTTCCAAATATCCCTTTGCCAATTCCACAAGAACAGCCTTAGCGAAAGGCTTCTTGAAGGGAAAGATGTAACTCTGTGAGATGAATTCACAGAACACAGAGCAGTTTCTCAGAAAGCTTCTTTCCAGTTTTGAACGGAAGATATTTCCTTTTTCACCATAGCCCTCTATAGGCTTCCAAATATCCCTTTGCCAATTCCACAAGAACAGCCTTAGCGAAAGGCTTCTTGAAGGGAAAGATGTAACTCTGTGAGATGAATTAACAGAACACAGAGCAGTTTCTCAGAAAGCTTCTTTCCAGGTTTGAACGGAAGATATTTCCTTTTTCACCATAGCCCTCTAAGGGCTTCCAAATATCCCTTTGCCAATTCCAGAAGAACAGCCTTAGCGAAAGGCTTCTTGAAGGGAAACATGTAATTCTGTGAGATGAATTAACAGAACACAGAGCAGTTTCTCAAAAGCTTCTTTCCAGTTTTGAACGGAAGATATTTCCTTTTTCACCATAGCCCTCTATGGGCTTCCAAATATCCCTTTGCAATTCCACAAGAACAGCCTGAGCGAAAGGCTTCTTGAAGGGAAAGATGTAACTCTCTGAGATGAATTCACAGAACACAGAGAAGTTTCTCAGAAAGCTTCTTTCCAGTTTTGAGCGGAAGATATTTCCTTTTCACCATAGCCCTCTATGGGCTTCCAAATAACCCTTTGCCAATTCCACAAGAACAGCCTTAGCGAAAGGCTTCTTGAAGGGAAATATGTAACTCTGTGAGATGAATTCACAGAACACAGAGCAGTTTCTCAGAAAGCTTCTTTCCAGTTTTGAACGGAAGATATTTCCTTTTTCACCATAGCCCTCTATGGGCTTCCAAATATCCCCTTGCCAATTCCAAAAGAACAGCCTTAGCGAAAGGCTTCTTGAAGGGAAAGATGTAACTCTGTGAGATGAATTAACAGAACACAGAGGAGTTTCTCAGAAAGCTTCTTTCCAGTTTTGAACGGAAGATATTTCCTTTTTCACCATAGCCCTCTATGGGATTCCAAATATCCCTTTGCCAATTCCACAAGAACAGCCTTAGCGAAAGGCTTCTTGAAGGGAAAGATGTAATTCTGTGAGATGAATTAAAAGAACACAGAGCAGTTTCTCAGAAAGCTTCTTTCCAGTTTTCAGCGGAAGATATTTCCTTTTTCACCATAGCCCTCTATGGGCTTCCAAATATCCCTTTGCCAATTCCACAATAACAGCCTTAGCGAAAGGCTTCTTGAAGGGAAAGATGTAACTCTGTGAGATGAATTAACAGAACACAGAGCAGTTTCTCAGAAAGCTTCTTTCCAGTTTTCAGCGGAAGATATTTCCTTTTTCAGCATAGCCCTCTATGGGCTTCCAAATATCCCTTTGCCAATTCCACAAGAACAGCCTTAGCGAAAGGCTTCTTGAAGGGAAAGATGTAACTCTGTGAGATGAATTAAGAGAACACAGAGCAGTTTCTCAGAAAGCTTCTTTCCAGTTTTGAACGGAAGATATTTAATTTGTCACCATAGCCCTCTATGGGCTTCCAAATATCCCTTTGCCAATTCCACAAGAACAGCCTTAGCGAAAGGCTTCTTGAAGGGAAAGATGTAACTCTGTGAGATGAATTAACAGAACACAGAGCAGTTTCTCAGAAAGCTTCTTTCCAGTTTTCAGGGGAAGATATTTCCTTTTTCACCATAGCCCTCTATGGGCTTCCAAATATCCCTTTGCCAATTCCACAAGAACAGCCTTAGCGAAAGGCTTCTTGAAGGGAAAGATGTAACTCTGTGAGATGAATTCACAGAACACAGAGCAGTTTCTCAGAAAGCTTCTTTCCAGTTTTCAGGGGAAGATATTTCCTTTTTCACCATAGCCCTCTATGGGCTTCCAAATATCCCTTTGCCAATTCCACAAGAACAGCCTTAGCGAAAGGCTTCTTGAAGGGAAAGATGTAACTCTGTGAGATGAATTCACAGAACACAGAGCAGTTTCTCAGAAAGCTTCTTTCCAGTTTTGAACGGAAGATATTTCCTTTTTCACCATAGCCCTCTATAGGCTTCCAAATATCCCTTTGCCAATTCCACAAGAACAGCCTTAGCGAAAGGCTTCTTGAAGGGAAAGATGTAACTCTGTGAGATGAATTAACAGAACACAGAGCAGTTTCTCAGAAAGCTTCTTTCCAGGTTTGAACGGAAGATATTTCCTTTTTCACCATAGCCCTCTAAGGGCTTCCAAATATCCCTTTGCCAATTCCAGAAGAACAGCCTTAGCGAAAGGCTTCTTGAAGGGAAACATGTAATTCTGTGAGATGAATTAACAGAACACAGAGCAGTTTCTCAAAAGCTTCTTTCCAGTTTTGAACGGAAGATATTTCCTTTTTCACCATAGCCCTCTATGGGCTTCCAAATATCCCTTTGCAATTCCACAAGAACAGCCTGAGCGAAAGGCTTCTTGAAGGGAAAGATGTAACTCTCTGAGATGAATTCACAGAACACAGAGAAGTTTCTCAGAAAGCTTCTTTCCAGTTTTGAGCGGAAGATATTTCCTTTTTCACCATAGCCCTCTATGGGCTTCCAAATAACCCTTTGCCAATTCCACAAGAACAGCCTTAGCGAAAGGCTTCTTGAAGGGAAATATGTAACTCTGTGAGATGAATTCACAGAACACAGAGCAGTTTCTCAGAAAGCTTCTTTCCAGTTTTGAACGGAAGATATTTCCTTTTTCACCATAGCCCTCTATGGGCTTCCAAATATCCCCTTGCCAATTCCACAAGAACAGCCTTAGCGAAAGGCTTCTTGAAGGGAAAGATGTAACTCTGTGAGATGAATTCACAGAACACAGAGGAGTTTCTCAGAAAGCTTCTTTCCAGTTTTGAACGGAAGATATTTCCTTTTTCACCATAGCCCTCTATGGGATTCCAAATATCCCTTTGCCAATTCCACAAGAACAGCCTTAGCGAAAGGCTTCTTGAAGGGAAAGATGTAATTCTGTGAGATGAATTAAAAGAACACAGAGCAGTTTCTCAGAAAGCTTCTTTCCAGTTTTCAGCGGAAGATATTTCCTTTTTCACCATAGCCCTCTATGGGCTTCCAAATATCCCTTTGCCAATTCCACAATAACAGCCTTAGCGAAAGGCTTCTTGAAGGGAAAGATGTAACTCTGTGAGATGAATTAACAGAACACAGAGCAGTTTCTCAGAAAGCTTCTTTCCAGTTTTCAGCGGAAGATATTTCCTTTTTCAGCATAGCCCTCTATGGGCTTCCAAATATCCCTTTGCCAATTCCACAAGAACAGCCTTAGCGAAAGGCTTCTTGAAGGGAAAGATGTAACTCTGTGAGATGAATTAAGAGAACACAGAGCAGTTTCTCAGAAAGCTTCTTTCCAGTTTTGAACGGAAGATATTTAATTTGTCACCATAGCCCTCTATGGGCTTCCAAATATCCCTTTGCCAATTCCACAAGAACAGCCTTAGCGAAAGGCTTCTTGAAGGGAAAGATGTAACTCTGTGAGATGAATTAACAGAACACAGAGCAGTTTCTCAGAATGCTTCTTTCCAGTTTTCAGGGGAAGATATTTCCTTTTTCACCATAGCCCTCTATGGGCTTCCAAATATCCCTTTGCCAATTCCACAAGAACAGCCTTAGCGAAAGGCTTCTTGAAGGGAAAGATGTAACTCTGTGAGATGAATTCACAGAACACAGAGCAGTTTCTCAGAAAGCTTCTTTCCAGTTTTGAACGGAAGATATTTCCTTTTTCACCATAGCCCTCTATAGGCTTCCAAATATCCCTTTGCCAATTCCACAAGAACAGCCTTAGCGAAAGGCTTCTTGAAGGGAAAGATGTAACTCTGTGAGATGAATTAACAGAACACAGAGCAGTTTCTCAGAAAGCTTCTTTCCAGTTTTTAACGGAAGATATTTCCTTTTTCACCATAGCCCTCTAAGGGCTTCCAAATATCCCTTTGCCAATTCCAGAAGAACAGCCTTAGGGAAAGGCTTCTTGAAGGGAAAGATGTAACTCTGTGAGATGAATTAACAGAACACAGAGCAGTTTCTCAGAAAGCTTCTTTCCAGTTTTGAACGGAAGATATTTCCTTTGTCACCATAGCCCTCTATGGGCTTCCAAATATCCCTTTGAAAATTCCACAAGAACAGCCTTAGCGAAAGGCTTCTTGAAGGGAAAGATGTAACTCTGTGAGATGAATTAACAGAACACAGAGCAGTTTCTCAGAAAGCTTCTTTCCAGTTTTCAGCGGAAGATATTTCCTTTTTCACCATAGCCCTCTATGGACTTCCAAATATCCCTTTGCCAATTCCACAAGAACAGCCTTAGGGAAAGGCTTCTTGAAGGGAAAGATGTAACTCTGTGAGATGAATTAACAGAACACAGAGCAGTTTCTCAGAAAGCTTCTTTCCAGTTTTGAACGGAAGATATTTCCTTTTTCACCATAGCCCTCTATGGGCTTCCAAATATCACTTTGCCAATTCCACAAGAACAGCCTTAGCGAAGGGCTTCTTGAAGGGAAAGATGTACCGCTGTGAGATGAATTAACAGAACACAGAGCAGTTTCTCAGAAAGCTTCTATCCAGTTTTGAACGGAAGATATTTCCTTTTTCACCATAGCCCTCTATGGGCTTCCAAATATCCCTTTCCCAATTCCACAAGAACAGCCTTAGCGAAAGGCTTCTTGAAGGGAAAGATGTAACTCTGTGAGATGAATTAACAGAACACAGAGCAGTTTCTCAGAAAGCTTCTTTCCAGTTTTGAACGGAAGATATTTCCTTTTTCACCATAGCCCTCTATGGGCTTCCAAATATCCCTTTGCCAATTCCACAATAACAGCCTTAGCGAAAGGCTTCTTGAAGGGAAAGATGTAACTCTGTGAGATGAATTAACAGAACACAGAGCAGTTTCTCAGAAAGCTTCCTTCCAGTTTTCAGCGGAAGATATTTCCTTTTTCACCATAGCCCTCTATGGGCTTCCAAATATCCCTTTGCCAATTCCACAAGAACAGCCTTAGCGAAAGGCTTCTTGAAGGGAAAGATGTAACTCTGTGAGATGAATTCACAGAACACAGAGCAGTTTCTCAGAAAGCTTCTTTCCAGTTTTGAACGGAAGATATTTCCTTTTTCACCATAGCCCTCTATGGGCTTCCAAATATCCCTTTGCCAATTCCACAAGAACAGCCTTAGCGAAAGGCTTCTTGAAGGGAAAGATGTAACTCGGTGAGATAAATTCACAGAACACAGAGCAGTTTCTCAGAAAGCTTCTTTCCAGTTTTGAACGGAAGATATTTAATTTGTCACCATAGCCCTCTATGGGCTTCCAAATATCCCTTTGCCAATTCCACAAGAACAGCCTTAGCGAAAGGCTTCTTGAAGGGAAAGATGTAACTCTGTGAGATGAATTAACAGAACACAGAGCAGTTTCTCAGAAAGCTTCTTTCCAGTTTTCAGGGGAAGATATTTCCTTTTTCACCATAGCCCTCTATGGGCTTCCAAATATCCCTTTGCCAATTCCACAAGAACAGCCTTAGCGAAAGGCTTCTTGAAGGGAAAGATGTAACTCTGTGAGATGAATTCACAGAACACAGAGCAGTTTCTCAGAAAGCTTCTTTCCAATTTTGAACGGAAGATATTTCCTTTGTCACCATAGCCCTCTATGGGCTTCCAAATATCCCTATGAAAATTCCACAAGAACAGCCTTAGCGAAAGGCTTCTTGAAGGGAAAGATGTAACTCTGTGAGATGAATTCACAGAACACAGAGCAGTTTCTCAGAAAGCTTCTTTCCAGTTTTCAGGGGAAGATATTTCCTTTTTCACCATAGCCCTCTATGGGCTTCCAAATATCCCTTTGCCAATTCCACAAGAACAGCCTTAGGGAAAGGCTTCTTGAAGGGAAAGATGTAACTCTGTGAGATGAATTCACAAAACACATAGCAGTTTCTCAGAAAGCTTCTTTCCAGTTTTGAACGGAAGATATTTCCTTTTTCACCATAGCCCTCTATGGGCTTCCAAATATCCCTTTGCCAATTCCACAAGAACAGCTTTAGCGAAAGGCTTCTTGAAGGGAAACATGTAACTCTGTGAGATGAATTAACAGAACACAGAGCAGTTTCTCAGAAAGCTTCTTTCCAGTTTTGAACGGAAGATATTTCCTTTTTCACCATAGCCCTCTATGGGCTTCCAAATATCCCTTTGCCAATTCCACAAGAACAGAGTGAGCGAAAGGCTTCTCGAAGGGAAAGATGTAACTCTGTGAGATGAATTCACAGAACACAGAGAAGTTTCTCAGAAAGCTTCTTTCCGGTTTTCAGCGGAAGATATTTCCTTTTTCACCATAGCCCTCTATGGGCTTCCAAATAACCCTTTGCCAATTCCACAAGAACAGCCTTAGCGAAAGGCTTCTTGAAGGGAAATATGTAACTCTGTGAGATGAATTCACAGAACACAGAGCAGTTTCTCAGAAAGCTTCTTTCCAGTTTTGATCGGAAGGTATTTCCTTTTTCACCATAGCCCTCTATGGGCTTCCAAATATGCCCTTGCCAATTCTACAAGAACAGCCTTAGCGAAAGGCTTCTTGAAGGGAAAGATGTAACTCTGTGAGATGAATTAAGAGAACACAGAGGAGTTTCTCAGAAAGCTTCTTTCCAGTTTTGAACGGAAGATATTTCCTTTTTCACCATAGCCCTCTATGGGCTTCCAAATATCCCTTTGCCAATTCCACAAGAACAGCCTTAGCGAAAGGCTTCTTGAAGGGAAAGATGTAATTCTGTGAGATGAATTAAAAGAACACAGAGCAGTTTCTCAGAAAGCTTCTTTCCAGTTTTCAGCGGAAGATATTTCCTTTTTCACCATAGCCCTCTATGTGCTTCCAAATATCCCTTTGCCAATTCCACAATAACAGCCTTAGCGAAAGGCTTCTTGAAGGGAGAGATGTAAATCTCTGAGATTAATTAACAGAACACAGAGCAGTTTCAAAGAAAGCTTCTTTCCAGTTTTCAGCGGAAGATATTTCCTTTTTCACCATAGCCCTCTATGGGCTTCCAAATATCCCTTTGCCAATTCCACAAGAACAGCCTTAGCGAAAGGCTTCTTGAAGGGAAAGATGTAACTCTGTGAGATGAATTTACAGAACACAGAGCAGTTTCTCAGAAAGCTTCTTTCCAGTTTTGAACGGAAGATATTTAATTTGTCACCATAGCCCTCTATGTGCTTCCAAATATCCCTTTGCCAATTCCACAAGAACAGCCTTAGCGAAAGGCTTCTTGAAGGGAAAGATGTAACTCTGTGAGATGAATTAACAGAACACAGAGCAGTTTCTCAGAAAGCTTCTTTCCAGTTTTCAGGGGAAGATATTTCCTTTTTCACCATAGCCCTCTATGGGCTTCCAAATATCCCTTTGCCAATTCCACAAGAACAGCCTTAGCGAAAGGCTTCTTGAAGGGAAAGATGTAACTCTGTGAGATGAATTCACAGAACACAGAGCAGTTTCTCAGAAAGCTTCTTTCCAGTTTTGAACGGAAGATATTTCCTTTTTCACCATAGCCCTCTATAGGCTTCCAAATATCCCTTTGCCAATTCCAGAAGAACAGCCTTAGGGAAAGGCTTCTTGAAGGGAAAGATGTAACTCTGTGAGATGAATTCACAAAACACAGAGCAGTTTCTCAGAAAGCTTCTTTCCAGTTTTGAACGGAAGATATTTCCTTTTTCACCATAGCCCTCTATGGGCTTCCAAATATCCCTTTGCCAATTCCACAAGAACAGCTTTAGCGAAAGGCTTCTTGAAGGGAAACATGTAACTCTGTGAGATGAATTAACAGAACACAGAGCAGTTTCTCAGAAAGCTTCTTTCCAGTTTTGAACGGAAGATATTTCCTTTTTCACCATAGCCCTCTATGGGCTTCCAAATATCCCTTTGCCAATTCCACAAGAACAGCCTTAGCGAAAGGCTTCTTGAAGGGAAAGATGTAACTCTGTGAGATGAATTAAGAGAACACAGAGCAGTTACTCAGAAAGCTTCTTTCCAGTTTTGAACGGAAGATATTTCCTTTTTCACCATAGCCCTCTATTGGCTTCCAAATATCACTATGCCAATGCCATAATAACAGCCTTAGCGAAAGGCTTCTTGAAGGGAAAGATGTAACTCTGTGAGATGAATTCACAGAACACAGAGCAGTTTCTCAGAAAGCTTCTTTCCAGTTTTGAACGGAAGATATTTCCTTTTTCACCATAGCCCTCTATGGGATTCCAAATATCACTTTGCCAATTCCACAAGAACAGCCTTAGCGAAGGGCTTCTTGAAGGGAAAGATGTAACTCTGTGAGATGAATTAACAGAACACAGAGCAGTTTCTCAGAAAGCTTCTTTCCAGTTTTGAACGGAACATATTTCCTTTTTCACCATAGCGCTCTATGGGTTTCCAAATATCCCTTTCCCAATTCCACAAGAACAGCCTTAGCGAAAGGCTATTGAAGGAAAAGATGTAACTCTGTGAGATGAATTAACAGAACACAGAGCAGTTTCTCCGAAAGCTTCTTTCCAGTTTTGAACGGAAGATATTTCCTTTTTCACCATAGCCCTCTATGGGCTTCCAAATAACCCTTTGCCAATTCCACAAGAACAGCCTTAGCGAAAGGCTTCTTGAAGGGAAACATGTAACTCTGTGAGATGAATTAACAGAACACAGAGCAGTTTCTCAGAAAGCTTCTTTCCAGTTTTGAACGGAAGATATTTCCTTTTTCACCATAGCCCTCTATGGGCTTCCAAATATCCCTTTGCCAATTCCACAAGAACAGCCTGAGCGAAAGGCTTCTTGAAGGGAAAGATGTAACTCTGTGAGATGAATTCACAGAACACAGAGCAGTTTCTCAGAAAGCTTCTTTCCAGTTTTGAGCGGAAGATATTTACTTTTTCACCATAGCCCTCTATGGGCTTCCAAATATCCCTTTGCCAATTCCACAAGAACAGCCTTAGCGAAAGGCTTCTTGAAGGAAAAGATGTAACTCTGTGAGATGAATTAACAGAACACAGAGCAGTTTCTCAGAAAGCTTCTTTCCAGTTTTCAGGGGAAGATATTTCCTTTTTCACCATAGCCCTCTATGGGCTTCCAAATATCCCTTTGCCAATTCCACAAGAACAGCCTTAGCGAAAGGCTTCTTGAAGGGAAATATGTAACTCTGTGAGATGAATTAACAGAACACAGAGCAGTTTCTCAGAAAGCTTCTTTCCAGTTTTCAGGGGAAGATATTTCCTTTTTCACCATAGAACTCTATGGGCTTCGAAATATCCCTTTGCCAATTCCACAAGAACAGCCTTAGCGAAAGGCTTCTTGAAGGGAAACATGTAACCCTGTGAGATGAATTAAGAGAACACAGAGCAGTTTCTCAGAAAGCTTCTTTCCAGTTTTGAACGGAAGATATTTCCTTTTTCAGCATGGCCCTCTATGGGCTTCCTAATATCCCTTTGCCAATTCCACAAGAACAGCCTGAGCGAAAGGCTTCTTGAAGGGAAAGATGTAACTCTGTGAGATGAATTCACAGAACACAGAGCAGTTTCTCAGAAAGCTTCTTTCCAGTTTTGAGCGGAAGATATTTCCTTTTTCACCATAGCCCTCTATGGGCTTCCAAATATCCCTTTGCCAATTCCACAATAACAGCCTTAGCGAAAGGCTTCTTGAAGGGAAAGATGTAACTCTGTGAGATGAATTAAGAGAACACAGAGCAGTTACTCAGAAAGCTTCTTTCCAGTTTTGAACGGAAGATATTTCCTTTTTCACCAGATCCCTCTATGGGCTTCCAAATATCACTATGCCAATTCCATAATAACAGCCTTAGCGAAAGGCTTCTTGAAGGGAAAGATGTAACTCTGTGAGATGAATTCACAGAACACAGAGCAGATTCTCAGAAAGCTTCTTTCCAGTTTTGAACGGAAGATATTTCCTTTTTCACCATAGCCCTCTATGGGCTTCCAAATATCACTTTTGCCAATTCCACAAGAACAGCCTTAGCGAAGGGCTTCTTGAAGGGAAAGATGTAACTCTGTGAGATGAATTAACAGAACACAGAGCAGTTTCTCAGAAAGCTTCTTTCCAGTTTTGAACGGAAGATATTTCCTTTTTCACCATAGCCCTCTATGGGCTTCCAAATATCCCTTTGCCAATTCCACAATAACAGCCTTAGCGAAACGCTTCTTGAAGGGAAAGATGTAACTCTGTGAGATGAATTAACAGAACACAGAGCAGTTTCTCAGAAAGCTTCTTTCCAGTTTTGAACGGAAGATATTTCCTTTTTCACCATAGCCCTCTATGGGCTTCCAAATATCCCTTTGCCAATTCCACAAGAACAGCCTTAGCGAAAGGCTTCTTGAAGGGAAACATGTAACTCTGTGAGATGAATTAAAAGAACACAGAGCAGTTTCTCAGAAAGCTTCTTTCCAGTTTTCAGCGGAAGATATTTCCTTTTTCACCATAGCCCTCTATGGGCTTCCAAATATCCCTTTCCCAATTCCACAAGAACAGCCTTAGCGAAAGGCTATTGAAGGAAAAGATGTAACTCTGTGAGATGAATTAACAGAACACAGAGCAGTTTCTCCGAAAGCTTCTTTCCAGTTTTGAACGGAAGATATTTCCTTTTTCACCATAGCCCTCTATGGGCTTCCAAATAACCCTTTGCCAATTCCACAAGAACAGCCTTAGCGAAAGGCTTCTTGAAGGGAAACATGTAACTCTGTGAGATGAATTAACAGAACACAGAGCAGTTTCTCAGAAAGCTTCTTTCCAGTTTTGAACGGAAGATATTTCCTTTTTCACCATAGCCCTCTATGGGCTTCCAAATATCCCTTTGCCAATTCCACAAGAACAGCCTGAGCGAAAGGCTTCTTGAAGGGAAAGATGTAACTCTGTGAGATGAATTCACAGAACACAGAGCAGTTTCTCAGAAAGCTTCTTTCCAGTTTTGAGCGGAAGATATTTACTTTTTCACCATAGCCCTCTATGGGCTTCCAAATATCCCTTTGCCAATTCCACAAGAACAGCCTTAGCGAAAGGCTTCTTGAAGGAAAAGATGTAACTCTGTGAGATGAATTAACAGAACACAGAGCAGTTTCCAGAAAGCTTCTTTCCAGTTTTCAGGGGAAGATATTTCCTTTTTCACCATAGCCCTCTATGGGCTTCCAAATATCCCTTTGCCAATTCCACAAGAACAGCCTTAGCGAAAGGCTTCTTGAAGGGAAATATGTAACTCTGTGAGATGAATTAACAGAACACAGAGCAGTTTCTCAGAAAGCTTCTTTCCAGTTTTCAGGGGAAGATATTTCCTTTTTCACCATAGCCCTCTATGGGCTTCGAAATATCCCTTTGCCAATTCCACAAGAACAGCCTTAGCGAAAGGCTTCTTGAAGGGAAACATGTAACCCTGTGAGATGAATTAAGAGAACACAGAGCAGTTTCTCAGAAAGCTTCTTTCCAGTTTTGAACGGAAGATATTTCCTTTTTCACCATGGACCTCTATGGGCTTCCTAATATCCCTTTGCCAATTCCACAAGAACAGCCTGAGCGAAAGGCTTCTTGAAGGGAAAGATGTAACTCTGTGAGATGAATTCACAGAACACAGAGCAGTTTCTCAGAAAGCTTCTTTCCAGTTTTGAGCGGAAGATATTTCCTTTTTCACCATAGCCCTCTATGGGCTTCCAAATATCCCTTTGCCAATTCCACAATAACAGCCTTAGCGAAAGGCTTCTTGAAGGGAAAGATGTAACTCTGTGAGATGAATTAAGAGAACACAGAGCAGTTACTCAGAAAGCTTCTTTCCAGTTTTGAACGGAAGATATTTCCTTTTTCACCAGAGCCCTCTATGGGCTTCCAAATATCACTATGCCAATTCCATAATAACAGCCTTAGCGAAAGGCTTCTTGAAGGGAAAGATGTAACTCTGTGAGATGAATTCACAGAACACAGAGCAGATTCTCAGAAAGCTTCTTTCCAGTTTTGAACGGAAGATATTTCCTTTTTCACCATAGCCCTCTATGGGCTTCCAAATATCACTTTTGCCAATTCCACAAGAACAGCCTTAGCGAAGGGCTTCTTGAAGGGAAAGATGTAACTCTGTGAGATGAATTAACAGAACACAGAGCAGTTTCTCAGAAAGCTTCTTTCCAGTTTTGAACGGAAGATATTTCCTTTTTCACCATAGCCCTCTATGGGCTTCCAAATATCCCTTTGCCAATTCCACAATAACAGCCTTAGCGAAAGGCTTCTTGAAGGGAAAGATATAACTCTGTGAGATGAATTAACAGAACACAGAGCAGTTTCTCAGAAAGCTTCTTTCCAGTTTTGAACGGAAGATATTTCCTTTTTCACCATAGCCCTCTATGGGCTTCCAAATATCCCTTTGCCAATTCCACAAGAACAGCCTTAGCGAAAGGATTCTTGAAGGGAAACATGTAACTCTGTGAGATGAATTAAAAGAACACAGAGCAGTTTCTCAGAAAGCTTCTTTCCAGTTTTCAGCGGAAGATATTTCCTTTTTCACCATAGCCCTCTATGGGCTTCCAAATATCCCTTTGCCAATTCCACAATAACAGCCTTAGCGAAAGGCTTCTTGAAGGGAAAGATGTAACTCTCTGAGATGAATTAACAGAACACAGAGCAGTTTCTCAGAAAGCTTCTTTCCAGTTTTCAGCGGAAGATATTTCCTTTTTCATCATAGCCCTCTATGGGCTTCCAAATATCCCTTTGCCAATTCCACAAGAACAGCCTTAGCGAAAGGCTTCTTGAAGGGAAAGATGTAACTCATTGAGATGAATTAACAGAACACAGAGCAGTTTCTCAGAAAGCTTCTTTCCAGTTTTGAACGGAAGATATTTCCTTTTTCACCATAGCCCTCTAAGGGCTTCCAAATATCCCTTTGCCAATTCCAGAAGAACAGCCTTAGGGAAAGGCTTCTTGAAGGGAAAGATGTAACTCTGTGAGATGAATTCACAGAACACAGAGCAGTTTCTCAGAAAGCTTCTTTCCAGTTTTGAACGGAAGATAATTCCTTTTTCACCATAGCCCTCTATGGGCTTCCAAATATCCCTTTGAGAATTCCACAAGAACAGCCTTAGCGAAAGGCTTCTTGAAGGGAAAGATGTAACTCTGTGAGATGAATTAACAGAACACAGAGCAGTTTCTCAGAAAGCTTCTTTCCAGTTTTCAGCGGAAGATATTTCCTTTTTCAC
Source organism: Chlorocebus sabaeus (assembly GCF_047675955.1). NCBI lineage: Eukaryota > Metazoa > Chordata > Mammalia > Primates > Cercopithecidae > Chlorocebus > Chlorocebus sabaeus. Next base: position 670,157 of record NW_027327068.1, on the reverse strand, counting down.
CATAGCCCTCTATGGGCTTCCAAATATCCCTTTGCCAATTCCACAAGAACAGACTTAGCGAAAGGCTTCTTGAAGGGAAAGATGTAACTCTGTGAGATGAATTCACAAAACACAGAGCAGTTTCTCAGAAAGCTTCTTTCCAGTTTTGAACGGAAGATATTTCCTTTTTCACCATAGCCCTCTATGGGCTTCCAAATATCCCTTTGCCAATTCCACAAGAACAGCTTTAGCGAAAGGCTTCTTGAAGGGAAACATGTAAATCTGTGAGATGAATTAACAGAACACAGAGCAGTTTCTCAGAAAGCTTCTTTACAGTTTTGAACGGAAGATATTTCCTTTTTCACCATAGCCCTCTATGGGCTTCCAAATAACCCTTTGCCAATTCCACAAGAACAGCCTTAGCGAAAGGCTTCTTGAAGGGAAATATGTAACTCTGTGAGATGAATTCACAGAACACAGAGCAGTTTCTCAGAAAGCTTCTTTCCAGTTTTGAACGGAAGATATTTCCTTTTTCACCATAGCCCTCTATGGGCTTCCAAATATCCCCTTGCCAATTCCACAAGAACAGCCTTAGCGAAAGGCTTCTTGAAGGGAAAGATGTAACTCTGTGAGATGAATAAACAGAACACAGAGGAGTTTCTCAGAAAGCTTCTTTCCAGTTTTGAACGGAAGATATTTCCTTTTTCACCATGCCCTCTATGGGATTCCAAATATCCCTTTGCCAATTCCACAAGAACAGCCTTAGCGAAAGGCTTCTTGAAGGGAAAGATGTAACTCTGTGAGATGAATTAAAAGAACACAGAGCAGTTTCTCAGAAAGCTTCTTTCCATTTTTCAGCGGAAGATATTTCTTTTTTCACCATAGCCCTCTATGCGCTTCCAAATATCCCTTTGCCAATTCCACAAGAACAGCCTTAGCGAAAGGCTTCTTGAAGGGAAAGATGTAACTCTGTGAGATGAATTAACAGAACACAGAGCAGTTTCTCAGAAAGCTTCTTTCCAGTTTTGAACCGAAGATATTTCCTTTTTCACCATAGCCCTCTATGGGCTTCCAAATATCCCTTTGCCAATTCCACAAGAACAGCCTTAGCGAAAGGCTTCTTGAAGGGAAAGATGTAATTCTGTGAGATGAATTAAAAGAACACAGAGCAGTTTCTCAGAAAGCTTCTTTCCAGTTTTCAGCGGAAGATATTTCCTTTTTCACCATAGCCCTCTATGGGCTTCCAAATATCCCTTTGCCAATTCCACAATAACAGCCTTAGCGAAAGGCTTCTTGAAGGGAAAGATGTAACTCTCTGAGATGAATTAACAGAACAGAGAGCAGTTTCTCAGAAAGCTTCTTTCCAGTTTTCAGCGGAAGTTATTTCCTTTTTCACCATAGCCCTCTATGGGCTTCCAAATATCCCTTTGCCAATTCCACAAGAACAGCCTTAGCGAAAGGCTTCTTGAAGGGAAAGATGTAACTCTGTGAGATGAATTCACAGAACACAGAGCAGTTTCTCAGAAAGCTTCTTTCCAGTTTTGAACGGAAGATATTTAATTTGTCACCATAGCCCTGTATGGGCTTCCAAATATCCCTTTGCCAATTCCACAAGAACAGCCTTAGCGAAAGGCTTCTTGAAGGGAAAGATGTAACTCTGTGAGATGAATTCACAGAACACAGAGCAGTTTCTCAGAAAGCTTCTTTCCAGTTTTCAGGGGAAGATATTTCCTTTTTCACCATAGCCCTCTATGGGCTTCCAAATATCCCTTTGCCAATTCCACAAGAACAGCCTTAGCGAAAGGCTTCTTGAAGGGAAAGATGTAACTCTGTGAGATGAATTCACAGAACACAGAGCAGTTTCTCAGAAAGCTTCTTTCCAGTTTTGAACGGAAGATATTTCCTTTTTCACCATAGCCCTCTATAGGCTTCCAAATATCCCTTTGCCAATTCCACAAGAACAGCCTTAGCGAAAGGCTTCTTGAAAGGAAAGATGTAACTCTGTGAGATGAATTAACAGAACACAGAGCAGTTTCTCAGAAAGCTTCTTTCCAGGTTTGAACGGAAGATATTTCCTTTTTCACCATAGCCCTCTAAGGGCTTCCAAATATCCCTTTGCCAATTCCAGAAGAACAGCCTTAGCGAAAGGCTTCTTGAAGGGAAACATGTAATTCTGTGAGATGAATTAACAAAACACAGAGCAGTTTCTCAAAAGCTTCTTTCCAGTTTTGAACGGAAGATATTTCCTTTTTCACCATAGCCCTCTATGGGCTTCCAAATATCCCTTTGCAATTCCACAAGAACAGCCTGAGCGAAAGGCTTCTTGAAGGGAAAGATGTAACTCTCTGAGATGAATTCACAGAACACAGAGAAGTTTCTCAGAAAGCTTCTTTCCAGTTTTGAGCGGAAGATATTTCCTTTTTCACCATAGCCCTCTATGAGCTTCCAAATAACCCTTTGCCAATTCCACAAGAACAGCCTTAGCGAAAGGCTTCTTGAAGGGAAATATGTAACTCTGTGAGATGAATTCACAGAACACAGAGCAGTTTCTCAGAAAGCTTCTTTCCAGTTTTGAACGGAAGATATTTCCTTTTTCACCATAGCCCTCTATGGGCTTCCAAATATCCCCTTGCCAATTCCACAAGAACAGCCTTAGCGAAAGGCTTCTTGAAGGGAAAGATGTAACTCTGTGAGATGAATTAACAGAACACAGAGGAGTTTCTCAGAAAGCTTCTTTACAGTTTTGAACGGAAGATATTTCCTTTTTCACCATAGCCCTCTATGGGCTTCCAAATATCCCTTTGCCAATTCCACAAGAACAGCCTTAGCGAAAGGCTTCTTGAAGGGAAAGATGTAATTCTGTGAGATGAATTAAAAGAACACAGAGCAGTTTCTCAGAAAGCTTCTTTCCAGTTTTCAGCGGAAGATATTTCCTTTTTCACCATAGCCCTCTATGGGCTTCCAAATATCCCTTTGCCAATTCCACAAGAACAGCCTTAGCGAAAGGCTTCTTGAAGGGAAAGATGTAACTCTGTGAGATGAATTCACAGAACACAGAGCAGTTTCTCAGAAAGCTTCTTTCCAGTTTTGAACGGAAGATATTTAATTTGTCACCATAGCCCTCTATGGGCTTCCAAATATCCCTTTGCCAATTCCACAAGAACAGCCTTAGCGAAAGGCTTCTTGAAGGGAAAGATGTAACTCTGTGAGATGAATTAACAGAACACAGAGCAGTTTCTCAGAAAGCTTCTTTCCAGTTTTCAGGGGAAGATATTTCCTTTTTCACCATAGCCCTCTATGGGCTTCCAAATATCCCTTTGCCAATTCCACAAGAACAGCCTTAGCGAAAGGCTTCTTGAAGGGAAAGATGTAACTCTGTGAGATGAATTCACAGAACACAGAGCAGTTTCTCAGAATGCTTCTTTCCAATTTTGAACGGAAGATATTTCCTTTGTCACCATAGCCCTCTATGGGCTTCCAAATATCCCTATGAAAATTCCACAAGAACAGCCTTAGCGAAAGGCTTCTTGAAGGGAAAGATGTAACTCTGTGAGATGAATTCACAGAACACAGAGCAGTTTCTCAGAAAGCTTCTTTCCAGTTTTCAGCGGAAGATATTTCCTTTTTCACCATAGCCCTCTATGGGCTTCCAAATATCCCTTTGCCAATTCCACAAGAACAGCCTTAGGGAAAGGCTTCTTGAAGGGAAAGATGCAACTCTGTGAGATGAATTCACAAAACACAGAGCAGTTTCTCAGAAAGCTTCTTTCCAGTTTTGAACGGAAGATATTTCCTTTTTCACCATAGCCCTCTATGGGCTTCCAAATATCCCTTTGCCAATTCCACAAGAACAGCTTTAGCGAAAGGCTTCTTGAAGGGAAACATGTAACTCTGTGAGATGAATTAACAGAACACAGAGCAGTTTCTCAGAAAGCTTCTTTCCAGTTTTGAACGGAAGATATTTCCTTTTTCACCATAGCCCTCTAAGGGCTTCCAAATATCCCTTTGCCAATTCCACAAGAACAGAGTGAGCGAAAGGCTTCTTGAAGTGAAAGATGTAACTCTGTGGGATGAATTCACAGAACACAGAGAAGTTTCTCAGAAAGCTTCTTTCCAGTTTTCAGCGGAAGATATTTCCTTTTTCACCATAGCCCTCTATGGGCTTCCAAATAACCCTTTGCCAATTCCACAAGAACAGCCTTAGCGAAAGGCTTCTTGAAGGGAAATATGTAACTCTGTGAGATGAATTCACAGAACACAGAGCAGTTTCTCAGAAAGCTTCTTTCCAGTTTTGAACGGAAGATATTTCCTTTTTCACCATAGCCCTCTATGGGCTTCCAAATATCCCCTTGCCAATTCTACAAGAACAGCCTTAGCGAAAGCCTTCTTGAAGGGAAAGATGTAACTCTGTGAGATGAATTAACAGAACACAGAGGAGTTTCTCAGAAAGCTTCTTTCCAGTTTTGAACGGAAGATATTTCCTTTTTCACCATAGCCCTCTATGGGCTTCCAAATATCCCATTGCCAATTCCACAAGAACAGCCTTAGCGAAAGGCTTCTTGAAGGGAAAGATGTAATTCTGTGAGATGAATTAAAAGAACACAGAGCAGTTTCTCAGAAAGCTTCTTTCCAGTTTTCAGCGGAAGATATTTCCTTTTTCACCATAGCCCTCTATGGGCTTCCAAATATCCCTTTGCCAATTCCACAAGAACAGCCTTAGCGAAAGGCTTCTTGAAGGGAAAGATGTAACTCTGTGAGATGAATTTACAGAACACAGAGCAGTTTCTCAGAAAGCTTCTTTCCAGTTTTGAACGGAAGATATTTAATTTGTCACCATAGCCCTCTATGTGCTTCCAAATATCCCTTTGCCAATTCCTCAAGAACAGCCTTAGCGAAAGGCTTCTTGAAGGGAAAGATGTAACTCTCTGAGATGAATTAACAGAACACAGAGCAGTTTCTCAGAAAGCTTCTTTCCAGTTTTCAGGGGAAGATATTTCCTTTTTCACCATAGCCCTCTATGGGCTTCCAAATATCCCTTTGCCAATTCCACAAGAACAGCCTTAGCGAAAGGCTTCTTGAAGGGAAAGATGTAACTCTGTGAGATGAATTCACAGAACACAGAGCAGTTTCTCAGAAAGCTTCTTTCCAGTTTTGAACGGAAGATATTTCCTTTTTCACCATAGCCCTCTATAGGCTTCCAAATATCCCTTTGCCAATTCCAGAAGAACAGCCTTAGGGAAAGGCTTCTTGAAGGGAAAGATGTAACTCTGTGAGATGAATTCACAAAACACAGAGCAGTTTCTCAGAAAGCTTCTTTCCAGTTTTGAACGGAAGATATTTCCTTTTTCACCATAGCCCTCTATGGGCTTCCAAATATCCCTTTGCCAATTCCACAAGAACAGCTTTAGCGAAAGGCTTCTTGAAGGGAAACATGTAACTCTGTGAGATGAATTAACAGAACACAGAGCAGTTTCTCAGAAAGCTTCTTTCCAGTTTTGAACGGAAGATATTTCCTTTTTCACCATAGCCCTCTATGGGCTTCCAAATATCCCTTTGCCAATTCCACAAGAACAGCCTTAGCGAAAGGCTTCTTGAAGGGAAAGATGTAACTCTGCGAGATGAATTAAGAGAACACAGAGCAGTTACTCAGAAAGCTACTTTCCAGTTTTGAACGGAAGGTATTTCCTTTTTCACCATAGCCCTCTATGGGCTTCCAAATATCACTATGCCAATGCCATAATAACAGCCTTAGCGAAAGGCTTCTTGAAGGGAAAGATGTAACTCTGTGAGATGAATTCACAGAACACAGAGCAGTTTCTCAGAAAGCTTCTTTCCAGTTTTGAACGGAAGATATTTCCTTTTTCACCATAGCCCTCTATGGGCTTCCAAATATCACTTTGCCAATTCCACAAGAACAGCCTTAGCGAAGGGCTTCTTGAAGGGAAAGATGTAACTCTGTGAGATGAATTAACAGAACACAGAGCAGTTTCTCAGAAAGCTTCCTTCCAGTTTTGAATGGAAGATATTTCCTTTTTCACCATAGCCCTCTAAGGGGTTCCAAATATCCCTTTCCCAATTCCACAAGAACAGCCTTAGCGAAAGGCTATTGAAGGAAAAGATGTAACTCTGTGAGATGAATTAACAGAACACAGAGCAGTTTCTCCGAAATCTTCTTTCCAGTTTTGAACGGAAGATATTTCCTTTTTCACCATAGCCCTCTATGGGCTTCCAAATAACCCTTTGCCAATTCCACAAGAACAGCCTTAGCGAAAGGCTTCTTGAAGGGAAACATGTAACTCTGTGAGATGAATTAACAGAACACAGAGCAGTTTCTCAGAAAGCTTCTTTCCAGTTTTGAACGGAAGATATTTCCTTTTTCACCATAGCCCTCTATGGGCTTCCAAATATCCCTTTGCCAATTCCACAAGAACAGCCTGAGCGAAAGGCTTCTTGAAGGGAAAGATGTAACTCTGTGAGATGAATTCACAGAACACAGAGCAGTTTCTCAGAAAGCTTCTTTCCAGTTTTGAGCGGAAGATATTTACTTTTTCACCATAGCCCTCTATGGGCTTCCAAATATCCCTTTGCCAATTCCACAAGAACAGCCTTAGCGAAAGGCTTCTTGAAGGAAAAGATGTAACTCTGTGAGATGAATTAACAGAACACAGAGCAGTTTCTCAGAAAGCTTCTTTCCAGTTTTCAGGGGAAGATATTTCCTTTTTCACCATAGCCCTCTATGGGCTTCCAAATATCCCTTTGCCAATTCCACAAGAACAGCCTTAGCGAAAGGCTTCTTGAAGGGAAATATGTAACTCTGTGAGATGAATTAACAGAACACAGAGCAGTTTCTCAGAAAGCTTCTTTCCAGTTTTCAGGGGAAGATATTTCCTTTTTCACCATAGCCCTCTATGGGCTTCCAAATATCCCTTTGCCAATTCCACAAGAACAGCCTTAGCGAAAGGCTTCTTGAAGGGAAACATGTAACCCTGTGAGATGAATTAAGAGAACACAGAGCAGTTTCTCAGAAAGCTTCTTTCCAGTTTTGAACGGAAGATATTTCCTTTTTCACCATGGCCCTCTATGGGCTTCCTAATATCCCTTTGCCAATTCCACAAGAACAGCCTGAGCGAAAGGCTTCTTGAAGGGAAAGATGTAACTCTGTGAGATGAATTCACAGAACACAGAGCAGTTTCTCAGAAAGCTTCTTTCCAGTTTTGAGCGGAAGATATTTCCTTTTTCACCATAGCCCTCTAAGGGCTTCCAAATATCCCTTTGCCAATTCCAGAAGAACAGCCTTAGGGAAAGGCTTCTTGAAGGGAAAGATATAACTCCGTGAGATGAATTCACAGAACACAGAGCAGTTTCTCAGAAAGCTTCTTTCCTGTTTTCAGCGGAAGATATTTCCTTTTTCACCATAGCCCTCTATGGGCTTCCAAATAACCCTTTGCCAATTCCACAAGAACAGCCTGAGCGAAAGGCTTCTTGAAGGGAAAGATGTAACTCTGTGAGATGAATTCACAGAACACAGAGAAGTTTCTCAGAAAGCTTCTTTCCAGTTTTGAGCGGAAGATATTTCCTTTTTCACCATAGCCCTCTATGGGCTTCCAAATAACCCTTTGCCAATTCCACAAGAACAGCCTTAGCGAAAGGCTTCTTGAAGGGAAATATGTAACTCTGTGAGATGAATTCACAGAACACAGAGCAGTTTCTCAGAAAGCTTCTTTCCAGTTTTGAACGGAAGATATTTCCTTTTTCACCATAGCCCTCTATGGACTTCCAAATATCCCCTTGCCAATTCCACAAGAACAGCCTTAGCGAAAGGCTTCTTGAAGGGAAAGATGTAACTCTGTGAGATGAATTAACAGAACACAGAGGAGTTTCTCAGAAAGCTTCTTTCCAGTTTTGAACGGAAGATATTTCCTTTTTCACCATAGCCCTCTATGGGCTTCCAAATATCCCTTTGCCAATTCCACAAGAACAGCCTTAGCGAAAGGCTTCTTGAAGGGAAACATGTAACTCTGTGAGATGAATTCACAGAACACAGAGCAGTTTCTCAGAAAGCTTCTTTCCAGTTTTCAGCGGAAGATATTTCCTTTTTCACCCTAGCCCTCTATGGGCTTCCAAATATCCCTTTGCCAATTCCACAATAACAGCCTTAGCGAAAGGCTTCTTGAAGGGAAAGATGTAACTCTGTGAGTTGAATTAACAGAACACAGAGCAGTTTCTCAGAAAGATTCTTTCCAGTTTTCAGCGGAAGATATATCCTTTTTCACCATAGCCCTCTATGGGCTTCCAAATATCCCTTTGCCAATTCCACAAGAACAGCCTTAGCGAAAGGCTTCTTGAAGGGAAAGATGTAACTCTGTGAGATGAATTCACAGAACACAGAGCAGTTTCTCAGAAAGCTTCTTTCCAGTTTTGAACGGAAGATATTTCCTTTGTCACCATATCCCTCTACGGGCTTCCAAATATCCCTTTGAAAATTCCACAAGAACAGCCTTAGCGAAAGGCTTCTTGAAGGGAAAGATGTAACTCTGTGAGATGAATTAACAGAACACAGAGCAGTTTCTCAGAAAGCTTCTTTCCAGTTTTCAGCGGAAGATATTTCCTTTTTCACCATAGCCCTCTATGGGCTTCCAAATATCCCTTTGCCAATTCCACAAGAACAGCCTTAGGGAAAGGCTTCTTGAAGGGAAAGATGTAACTCTGTGAGATGAATTCACAAAACACAGAGCAGTTTCTCAGAAAGCTTCTTTCCAGTTTTGAGCGGAAGATATTTCCTTTTTCACCATAGCCCTCTAAGGGCTTCCAAATATCCCTTTGCCAATTCCACAAGAACAGCTTTAGCGAAAGGCTTCTTGAAGGGAAATATGTAACTCTGTGAGATGAATTAACAGAACACAGAGCAGTTTCTCAGAAAGCTTCTTTCCAGTTTTCAGGGGAAGATATTTCCTTTTTCACCATAGCCCTCTATGGGCTTCCAAATATCCCTTTGCCAATTCCACAAGAACAGCCTTAGCGAAAGGCTTCTTGAAGGGAAAGATGTAACTCTGTGAGATGAATTCACAGAACACAGAGCAGTTTCTCAGAAAGCTTCTTTCCAATTTTGAACGGAAGATATTTCCTTTGTCACCATAGCCCTCTATGGGCTTCCAAATATCCCTATGAAAATTCCACAAGAACAGCCTTAGCGAAAGGCTTCTTGAAGGGAAAGATGTAACTCTGTGAGATGAATTAACAGAACACAGAGCAGTTTCTCAGAAAGCTTCTTTCCAGTTTTCAGCGGAAGATATTTCCTTTTTCACCATAGCCCTCTATGGGCTTCCAAATATCCCTTTGCCAATTCCACAAGAACAGCCTTAGGGAAAGGCTTCTTGAAGGGAAAGATGTAACTCTGTGAGATGAATTCACAAAACACAGAGCAGTTTCTCAGAAAGCTTCTTTCCAGTTTTGAACGGAAGATATTTCCTTTTTCACCATAGCCCTCTATGGGCTTCCAAATATCCCTTTGCCAATTCCACAAGAACAGCTTTAGCGAAAGGCTTCTTGAAGGGAAACATGTAACTCTGTGAGATGAATTAACAGAACACAGAGCAGTTTCTCAGAAAGCTTCTTTCCAGTTTTGAACGGAAGATATTTCCTTTTTCACCATAGCCCTCTATGGGCTTCCAAATATCCCTTTGCCAATTCCACAAGAACAGAGTGAGCGAAAGGCTTCTTGAAGGGAAAGATGTAACTCTGTGAGATGAATTCACAGAACACAGAGAAGTTTCTCAGAAAGCTTCTTTCCAGTTTTCAGCGGAAGATATTTCCTCTTTCACCATAGCCCTCTATGGGCTTCCAAATAACCCTTTGCCAATTCCACAAGAACAGCCTTAGCGAAAGGCTTCTTGAAGGGAAATATGTAACTCTGTGAGATGAATTCACAGAACACAGAGCAGTTTCTCAGAAAGCTTCTTTCCAGTTTTGATCGGAAGATATTTCCTTTTTCACCATAGCCCTCTATGGGCTTCCAAATATCCCCTTGCCAATTCTACAAGAACAGCCTTAGCGAAAGGCTTCTTGAAGGGAAAGATGTAACTCTGTGAGATGAATTAACAGAACACAGAGGAGTTTCTCAGAAAGCTTCTTTCCAGTTTTGAACGGAAGATATTTCCTTTTTCACCATAGCCCTCTATGGGCTTCCAAATATCCCATTGCCAATTCCACAAGAACAGCCTTAGCGAAAGGCTTCTTGAAGGGAGAGATGTAACTCTCTGAGATGAATTAACAGAACACAGAGCAGTTTCTCAGAAAGCTTCTTTCCAGTTTTCAGCGGAAGATATTTCCTTTTTCACCATAGCCCTCTATGGGCTTCCAAATATCCCTTTGCCAATTCCACAAGAACAGCCTTAGCGAAAGGCTTCTTGAAGGGAAAGATGTAACTCTGTCAGATGAATTTACAGAACACAGAGCAGTTTCTCAGAAAGCTTCTTTCCAGTTTTGAACGGAAGATATTTAATTTGTCACCATAGCCCTCTATGTGCTTCCAAATATCCCTTTGCCAATTCCACAAGAACAGCCTTAGCGAAAGGCTTCTTGAAGGGAAAGATGTAACTCTGTGAGATGAATTAACAGAACACAGAGCAGTTTCTCAGAAAGCTTCTTTCCAGTTTTCAGGGGAAGATATTTCCTTTTTCACCATAGCCCTCTATGGGCTTCCAAATATCCCTTTGCCAATTCCACAAGAACAGCCTTAGCGAAAGGCTTCTTGAAGGGAAAGATGTAACTCTGTGAGATGAATTCACAGAACACAGAGCAGTTTCTCAGAAAGCTTCTTTCCAGTTTTGAACGGAAGATATTTCCTTTTTCACCATAGCCCTCTATAGGCTTCCAAATATCCCTTTGCCAATTCCAGAAGAACAGCCTTAGGGAAAGGCTTCTTGAAGGGAAAGATGTAACTCTGTGAGATGAATTCACAAAACACAGAGCAGTTTCTCAGAAAGCTTCTTTCCAGTTTTGAACGGAAGTTATTTCCTTTTTCACCATAGCCCTCTAAGAGCTTCCAAATATCCCTTTGCCAATTCCACAAGAACAGCTTTAGCGAAAGGCTTCTTGAAGGGAAACATGTAACTCTGTGAGATGAATTAACAGAACACAGAGCAGTTTCTCAGAAAGCTTCTTTCCAGTTTTGAACGGAATATATTTCCTTTTTCACCATAGCCCTCTATGGGCTTCCAAATATCCCTTTGCCAATTCCACAAGAACAGCCTTAGCGAAAGGCTTCTTGAAGGGAAAGATGTAACTCTGTGAGATGAATTAAGAGAACACAAAGCAGTTACTCAGAAAGCTTCTTTCCAGTTTTGAACGGAAGATATTTCCTTTTTCACCATAGCCCTCTATGGGCTTCCAAATATCACTATGCCAATGCCATAATAACAGCCTTAGCGAAAGGCTTCTTGAAGGGAAAGATGTAACTCTGTGAGATGAATTCACAGAACACAGAGCAGTTTCTCAGAAAGCTTCTTTCCAGTTTTGAACGGAAGATATTTCCTTTTTCACCATAGCCCTCTATGGGCTTCCAAATATCACTTTGCCAATTCCACAAGAACAGCCTTAGCGAAGGGCTTCTTGAAGGGAAAGATGTAACTCTGTGAGATGAATTAACAGAACACAGAGCAGTTTCTCAGAAAGCTTCTTTCCAGTTTTGAACGGAAGATATTTCCTTTTTCACCATAGCCCTCTAAGGGGTTCCAAATATCCCTTTCCCAATTCCACAAGAACAGCCTTAGCGAAAGGCTATTGAAGGAAAAGATGTAACTCTGTGAGATGAATTAACAGAACACAGAGCAGTTTCTCCGAAAGCTTCTTTCCAGTTTTGAACGGAAGATATTTCCTTTTTCACCATAGCCCTCTATGGGCTTCCAAATAACCGTTTGCCAATTCCACAAGAACAGCCTTAGCGAAAGGCTTCTTGAAGGGAAACATGTAACTCTGTGAGATGAATTAACAGAACACAGAGCAGTTTCTCAGAAAGCTTCTTTCCAGTTTTGAACGGAAGATATTTCCTTTTTCACCATAGCCCTCTATGGGCTTCCAAATATCCCTTTGCCAATTCCACAAGAACAGCCTGAGCGAAAGGCTTCTTGAAGGGAAAGATGTAACTCTGTGAGATGAATTCACAGAACACAGAGCAGTTTCTCAGAAAGCTTCTTTCCAGTTTTGAGCGGAAGATATTTACTTTTTCACCATAGCCCTCTATGGGCTTCCAAATATCCCTTTGCCAATTCCACAAGAACAGCCTTAGCGAAAGGCTTCTTGAAGGAAAAGATGTAACTCTGTGAGATGAATTAACAGAACACAGAGCAGTTTCTCAGAAAGCTTCTTTCCAGTTTTCAGGGGAAGATATTTCCTTTTTCACCATAGCCCTCTATGGGCTTCCAAATATCCCTTTGCCAATTCCACAAGAACAGCCTTAGCGAAAGGCTTCTTGAAGGGAAATATGTAACTCTGTGAGATGAATTAACAGAACACAGAGCAGTTTCTCAGAAAGCTTCTTTCCAGTTTTCAGGGGAAGATATTTCCTTTTTCACCATAGCCCTCTAAGGGCTTCCAAATATCCCTTTGCCAATTCCACAAGAACAGCCTTAGCGAAAGGCTTCTTGAAGGGAAACATGTAACCCTGTGAGATGAATTCACAGAACACAGAGCAGTTTCTCAGAAAGCTTCTTTCCAGTTTTGAACGGAAGATATTTCCTTTTTCACCATGGCCCTCTATGGGCTTCCTAATATCCCTTTGCCAATTCCACAAGAACAGCCTGAGCGAAAGGCTTCTTGAAGGGAAAGATGTAACTCTGTGAGATGAATTCACAGAACACAGAGCAGTTTCTCAGAAAGCTTCTTTCCAGTTTTGAGCGGAAGATATTTCCTTTTTCACCATAGCCCTCTATGGGCTTCCAAATATCCCTTTGCCAATTCCACAAGAACAGCATTAGCGAAAGTCTTCTTGAAGGGAAAGATGTAACTCCGTGAGATGAATTAACAAACACAGAGCAGTTTCTCAGAAAGCTTCTTTCCAGTTTTGAACGGAAGATATTTCCTTTTTCACCATAGCCCTCTAAGGGCTTCCAAATATCCCTTTGCATATTCCACAAGAACAGCCTTAGCGAAAGGCTTCTTGAAGGGAAAGATGTAACTCTGTGAGATGAATTAAGAGAACACAGAGCAGTTACTCAGAAAGCTTCTTTCCAGTTTTGAACGGAAGATATTTCCTTTTTCACCATAGCCCTCTATGGGCTTCCAAATATCACTATGCCAATTCCACAATAACAGCCTTAGCGAAAGGCTTCTTGAAGGGAAAGATGTAACTCTCTGAGATGAATTAACAGAACACAGAGCAGTTTCTCAGAAAGCTTCTTTCCAGTTTTCAGCGGAAGATATTTCCTTTTTCATCATAGCCCTCTATGGGCTTCCAAATATCCCTTTGCCAATTCCACAAGAACAGCCTTAGCGAAAGGCTTCTTGAAGGGAAAGATGTAACTCTGTGAGATGAATTAACAGAACACAGAGCAGTTTCTCAGAAAGCTTCTTTCCAGTTTTGAACGGAAGATATTTCCTTTTTCACCATAGCCCTCTAAGGGCTTCCAAATATCCCTTTGCCAATTCCAGAAGAACAGCCTTAGGGAAAGGCTTCTTGAAGGGAAAGATGTAACTCCGTGAGATGAATTCACAGAACACAGAGCAGTTTCTCAGAAAGCTTCTTTCCAGTTTTGAACGGAAGATATTTCCTTTGTCACCATAGCCCTCTATGGGCTTCCAAATATCCCTTTGTAAATTCCACAAGAACAGCCTTAGCGAAAGGCTTCTTGAAGGGAAAGATGTAACTCTGTGAGATGAATTAACAGAACACAGAGCAGTTTCTCAGAAAGCTTCTTTCCAGTTTTCAGCGGAAGATATTTCCTTTTTCACCATAGCCCTCTAAGGGCTTCCAAATATCCCTTTGCCAATTCCACAAGAACAGCCTTAGCGAAAGGCTTCTTGAAGGGAAACATGTAACCCTGTGAGATGAATTAAGAGAACACAGAGCAGTTTCTCAGAAAGCTTCTTTCCAGTTTTGAACGGAAGATATTTCCTTTTTCACCATGGCCCTCTATGGGCTTCCTAATATCCCTTTACCAATTCCACAAGAACAGCCTGAGCGAAAGGCTTCTTGAAGGGAAAGATGTAACTCTGTGAGATGAATTCACAGAACACAGAGCAGTTTCTCAGAAAGCTTCTTTCCAGTTTTGAACGGAAGATATTTCCTTTTTCACCATAGCCCTCTATGGGCTTCCAAATATCCCTTTGCCAATTCCACAAGAACAGCATTAGCGAAAGTCTTCTTGAAGGGAAAGATGTAACTCCGTGAGATGAATTAACAAACACAGAGCAGTTTCTCAGAAAGCTTCTTTCCAGTTTTGAACGGAAGATATTTCCTTTTTCACCATAGCCCTCTAAGGGCTTCCAAATATCCCTTTGCATATTCCACAAGAACAGCCTTAGCGAAAGGCTTCATGAAGGGAAAGATGTAACTCTGTGAGATGAATTAAGAGAACACAGAGCAGTTACTCAGAAAGCTTCTTTCCAGTTTTGAACTGAAGATATTTCCTTTTTCACCATAGCCCTCTATGGGCTTCCAAATATCACTATGCCAATTCCACAATAACAGCCTTAGCGAAAGGCTTCTTGAAGGGAAAGATGGAACTCTCTGAGATGAATTAACAGAACACAGAGCAGTTTCTCAGAAAGCTTCTTTCCAGTTTTCAGCGGAAGATATTTCCTTTTTCATCATAGCCCTCTATGGGCTTCCAAATATCCCTTTGCCAATTCCACAAGAACAGCCTTAGCGAAAGGCTTCTTGAAGGGAAAAATGTAACTCTGTGAGATGAATTAACAGAACACAGAGCAGTTTCTCAGAAAGCTTCTTTCCAGTTTTGAACGGAAGATATTTCCTTTTTCACCATAGCCCTCTAAGGGCTTCCAAATATCCCTTTGCCAATTCCAGAAGAACAGCCTTAGGGAAAGGCTTCTTGAAGGGAAAGATGTAACTCCGTGAGATGAATTCACAGAACACAGAGCAGTTTCTCAGAAAGCTTCTTTCCAGTTTTGAACGGAAGATATTTCCTTTGTCACCATAGCCCTCTATGGGCTTCCAAATATCCCTTTGAAAATTCCACAAGAACAGCCTGAGCGAAAGGCTTCTTGAAGGGAAAGATGTAACTCTGTGAGATGAATTAACAGAACACAGAGCAGTTTCTCAGAAAGCTTCTTTCCAGTTTTCAGCGGAAGATATTTCCTTTTTCACCATAGCCCTCTATGGACTTCCAAATATCCCTTTGCCAATTCCACAAGAACAGCCTTAGCGAAAGGCTTCTTGAAGGGAAAGATGTAACTCTGTGAGATGAATTCACAAAACACAGAGCAGTTTCTCCGAAAGCTTCTTTCCAGTTTTGAACGGAAGATATTTCCTTTTTCACCATAGCCCTCTATGGGCTTCCAAATATCCCTTTGCCAATTCCACAAGAACAGCTTTAGCGAAAGGCTTCTTGAAGGGAAAGATGTAACTCTGTGAGATGAATTAACAGAACACAGAGCAGTTTCTCAGAAAGCTTCTTTCCAGTTTTGAACGGAAGATATTTCCTTTTTCACCATAGCCCTCTATGGGCTTCCAAATATCCCTTTGAAAATTCCACAAGAACAGCCTTAGCGAAAGGCTTCTTGAAGGGAAAGATGTAACTCTGTGAGATGAATTAACAGAACACAGAGCAGTTTCTCAGAAAGCTTCTTTCCAGTTTTCAGCGGAAGATATTTCCTTTTTCACCATAGCCCTCTATGGGCTTCCAAATATCCCTTTGCCAATTCCACAAGAACAGACTTAGCGAAAGGCTTCTTGAAGGGAAAGATGTAACTCTGTGAGATGAATTCACAAAACACAGAGCAGTTTCTCAGAAAGCTTCTTTCCAGTTTTGAACGGAAGATATTTCCTTTTTCACCATAGCCCTCTATGGGCTTCCAAATATCCCTTTGCCAATTCCACAAGAACAGCTTTAGCGAAAGGCTTCTTGAAGGGAAACATGTAATTCTGTGAGATGAATTAACAGAACACAGAGCAGTTTCTCAGAAAGCATCTTTCCAGTTTTGAACGGAAGATATTTCCTTTTTCACCATAGCCCTCTATGGGCTTCCAAATAACCCTTTGCCAATTCCACAAGAACAGCCTTAGCGAAAGGCTTCTTGAAGGGAAAGATGTAACTCTGTGAGATGAATTCACAGAACACAGAGCAGTTTCTCAGAAAGCTTCTTTCCAGTTTTGAACGGAAGATATTTCCTTTTTCACCATAGCCCTCTATGGGCTTCCAAATATCCCCTTGCCAATTCCACAAGAACAGCCTTAGCGAAAGGCTTCTTGAAGGGAAAGATGTAACTCTGTGAGATGAATAAACAGAACACAGAGGAGTTTCTCAGAAAGCTTCTTTCCAGTTTTGAACGGAAGATATTTCCTTTTTCACCATAGCCCTCTATGGGATTCCAAATATCCCTTTGCCAATTCCACATGAACAGCCTTAGCGAAAGGCTTCTTGAAGGGAAAGATGTAACTCTGTGAGATGAATTAAAAGAACACAGAGCAGTTTCTCAGAAAGCTTCTTTCCATTTTTCAGCGGAAGATATTTCTTTTTTCACCATAGCCCTCTATGCGCTTCCAAATATCCCTTTGCCAATTCCACAAGAACAGCCTTAGCGAAAGGCTTCTTGAAGGGAAAGATGTAACTCTGTGAGATGAATTAACAGAACACAGAGCAGTTTCTCAGAAAGCTTCTTTCCAGTTTTGAACCGAAGATATTTCCTTTTTCACCATAGCCCTCTATGGGCTTCCAAATATCCCTTTGCCAATTCCACAAGAACAGCCTTAGCGAAAGGCTTCTTGAAGGGAAAGATGTAATTCTGTGAGATGAATTAAAAGAACACAGAGCAGTTTCTCAGAAAGCTTCTTTCCAGTTTTCAGCGGAAGATATTTCCTTTTTCACCATAGCCCTCTATGGGCTTCCAAATATCCCTTTGCCAATTCCACAAGAACAGCCTTAGCGAAAGGCTTCTTGAAGGGAAAGATGTAACTCTGTGAGATGAATTCACAGAACACAGAGCAGTTTCTCAGAAAGCTTCTTTCCAGTTTTGGACGGAAGATATTTCCTTTTTCACCATAGCCCTCTATAGGCTTCCAAATATCCCTTTGCCAATTCCACAAGAACAGCCTTAGCGAAAGGCTTCTTGAAGGGAAAGATGTAACTCGGTGAGATGAATTAACAGAACACAGAGCAGTTTCTCAGAAGGCTTCTTTCCAGGTTTGAACGGAAGATATTTCCTTTTTCACCATAGCCCTCTAAGGGCTTCCAAATATCCCTTTGCCAATTCCACAAGAACAGCCTTAGCGAAAGGCTTCTTGAAGGGAAACATGTAATTCTGTGAGATGAATTAACAGAACACAGAGCAGTTTCTCAAAAGCTTCTTTCCAGTTTTGAACGGAAGATATTTCCTTTTTCACCATAGCCCTCTATGGGCTTCCAAATATCCCTTTGCAATTCCACAAGAACAGCCTGAGCGAAAGGCTTCTTGAAGGGAAAGATGTAACTCTGTGAGATGAATTAACAGAACACAGAGCAGTTTCTCAGAAAGCTTCTTTCCAGTTTTCAGCGGAAGATATTTCCTTTTTCACCATAGCCCTCTATGGGCTTCCAAATATCCCTTTGCCAATTCCACAAGAACAGCCTTGGCGAAAGGCTTCTTGAAGGGAAAGATGTAACTCTGTGAGATGAATTCACAAAACACAGAGCAGTTTCTCAGAAAGCTTCTTTCCAGTTTTGAACGGAAGATATTTCCTTTTTCACCATAGCCCTCTATGGGCTTCCAAATATCCCTTTGCCAATTCCACAAGAACAGCTTTAGCGAAAGGCTTCTTGAAGGGAAACATGTAACTCTGTGAGATGAATTAACAGAACACAGAGCAGTTTCTCAGAAAGCTTCTTTCCAGTTTTGAACGGAAGATATTTCCTTTTTCACCATAGCCCTCTATGGGCTTCCAAATATCCCTTTGCCAATTCCACAAGAACAGCCTGAGCGAAAGGCTTCTTGAAGGGAAAGATGTAACTCTGTGAGATGAATTCACAGAACACAGAGAAGTTTCTCAGAAAGCTTCTTTCCCGTTTTGAGCGGAAGATATTTCCTTTTACACCATAGCCCTCTATGTTCTTCCAAATATCGCTTTGCCAATTCCACAAGAACAGCCTTAGCGAAAGGCTTCTTGAAGGGAAAGATGTAACTCTGTGAGATGAATTAACAGAACACAGAGCAGTTTCTCAGAAAGCTTCTTTCCAGTTTTGAACGGAAGATATTTCCTTTTTCACCATAGCCCTCTATGGGCTTCCAAATATCACTTTGCCAATTCCACAAGAACAGCCTTAGCGAAGGGCTTCTTGAAGGGAAAGATGTACCTCTGTGAGATGAATTAACAGAACACAGAGCAGTTTCTCAGAAAGCTTCTTTCCAGTTTTGAACGGAAGATATTTCCTTTTTCACCATAGCCCTCTATGGGCTTCCAAATATCCCTTTCCCAATTCCACAAGAACAGCCTTAGCGAAAGGCTTCTTGAAGGGAAAGATGTAACTCTGTGAGATGAATTAACAGAACACAGAGCAGTTTCTCAGAAAGCTTCTTTCCAGTTTTCAGCGGAAGATATTTCCTTTTTCACCATAGCCCTCTATGGGCTTCCAAATATCCCTTTGCCAATTCCACAATAACAGCCTTAGCGAAAGGCTTCTTGAAGGGAACGATGTAACTCTCTGAGATGAATTAACAGAACACAGAGCAGTTTCTCAGAAAGCTTCTTTCCAGTTTTGAACGGAAGATATTTCCTTTTTCACCATAGCCCTCTATGGGCTTCCAAATATCCCTTTGCCAATTCCACAAGAACAGCTTTAGCGAAAGGCTTCTTGAAGGGAAACATGTAACTCTGTGAGATGAATTCACAGAACACAGAGCAGTTTCTCAGAAAGCTTCTTTCCAGTTTTGAACGGAAGATATTTCCTTTTTCACCATAGCCCTCTTTGGGTTTCCAAATATCCCCTTGCCAATTCCACAAGAACAGCCTTAGCGAAAGGCTTCTTGAAAGGAAAGATGTAACTCTGTAAGATGAATTAACAGAACACAGAGGAGTTTATCAGAAAGCTTCTTTCCAGTTTTGAACGGAAGATATTTCCTTTTTCACCATAGCCCTCTATGGGCTTCCAAATATCCCTTTGCCAATTCCACAAGAACAGCCTTAGCGAAAGGCTTCTTGAAGGGAAAGATGTAACTCTGTGAGATGAATTAAAAGAACACAGAGCAGTCTCTCAGAAAGCTTCTTTCCAGTTTTCAGCGGAAGATATTTCCTTTTTCACCATAGACCTCTATGCGCTTCCAAATATCCCTTTCCCAATTCCACAAGAACAGCCTTAGCGAAAGACTTCTTGAAGGGAAAGATGTAACTCTGTGAGATGAATTAACAGAACACAGAGCAGTTTCTCAGAAAGCTTCTTTCCAGTTTTGAACGGAAGATATTTCCTTTTTCACCATAGCCCTCTATGGGCTTCCAAATATCCCTTTGCCAATTCCACAATAACAGCCTTAGCGAAAGGCTTCTTGAAGGGAAAGATGTAACTCTCTGAGATGAATTAACAGAACACAGAGCAGTTTCTCAGAAAGCTTCCTTCCAGTTTTCAGCGGAAGATATTTCCTTTTTCACCATAGCCCTCTATGGGCTTCCAAATATCCCTTTGCCAATTCCACAAGAACAGCCTTAGCGAAAGGCTTCTTGAAGGGAAAGATGTAACTCCGTGAGATGAATTCACAGAACACAGAGCAGTTTTTCAGAAAGCTTCTTTCCAGTTTTGAACGGAAGATATTTCCTTTTTCACCATAGCCCTCTATGGGCTTCCAAATATCCCTTTGCCAATTCCACAAGAACAGCCTTAGCGAAAGGCTTCTTGAAGGGAAAGATGTAACTCGGTGAGATAAATTCACAGAACACAGAGCAGTTTTTCAGAAAGCTTCTTTCCAGTTTTGAACGGAAGATATTTAATTTGTCACCATAGCCCTCTATGGGCTTCCAAATATCCCTTTGCCAATTCCACAAGAACAGCCTTAGCGAAAGGCTTCTTGAAGGGAAATATGTAACTCTGTGAGATGAATTAACAGAACACAGAGCAGTTTCTCAGAAAGCTTCTTTCCAGTTTTCAGGGGAAGATATTTCCTTTTTCACCATAGCCCTCTATGGGCTTCCAAATATCCCTTTGCCAATTCCACAAGAACAGCCTTAGCGAAAGGCTTCTTGAAGGGAAAGATGTAACTCTGTGAGATGAATTCACAGAACACAGAGCAGTTTCTCAGAAAGCTTCTTTCCAGTTTTCAGGGGAAGATATTTCCTTTTTCACCATAGCCCTCTATGGGCTTCCAAATATCCCTTTGCCAATTCCACAAGAACAGCCTTAGCGAAAGGCTTCTTGAAGGGAAAGATGTAACTCTGTGAGATGAATTCACAGAACACAGAGCAGTTTCTCAGAAAGCTTCTTTCCAGTTTTGAACGGAAGATATTTCCTTTTTCACCATAGCCCTCTATAGGCTTCCAAATATCCCTTTGCCAATTCCACAAGAACAGCCTTAGCGAAAGGCTTCTTGAAGGGAAAGATGTAACTCTGTGAGATGAATTAACAGAACACAGAGCAGTTTCTCAGAAAGCTTCTTTCCAGGTTTGAACGGAAGATATTTCCTTTTTCACCATAGCCCTCTAAGGGCTTCCAAATATCCCTTTGCCAATTCCAGAAGAACAGCCTTAGCGAAAGGCTTCTTGAAGGGAAACATGTAATTCTGTGAGATGAATTAACAGAACACAGAGCAGTTTCTCAAAAGCTTCTTTCCAGTTTTGAACGGAAGATATTTCCTTTTTCACCATAGCCCTCTATGGGATTCCAAATATCCCTTTGCAATTCCACAAGAACAGCCTGAGCGAAAGGCTTCTTGAAGGGAAAGATGTAACTCTGTGAGATGAATTCACAGAACACAGAGAAGTTTCTCAGAAAGCTTCTTTCCAGTTTTGAGCGGAAGATATTTCCTTTTTCACCATAGCCCTCTATGGGCTTCCAAATAACCCTTTGCCAATTCCACAAGAACAGCCTTAGCGAAAGGCTTCTTGAAGGGAAATATGTAACTCTGTGAGATGAATTCACAGAACACAGAGCAGTTTCTCAGAAAGCTTCTTTCCAGTTTTGAACGGAAGATATTTCCTTTTTCACCATAGCCCTCTATGGGCTTCAAAATATCCCCTTGCCAATTCCACAAGAACAGCCTTAGCGAAAGGCTTCTTGAAGGGAAAGATGTAACTCTGTGAGATGAATTAACAGAACACAGAGGAGTTTCTCAGAAAGCTTCTTTCCAGTTTTGAACGGAAGATATTTCCTTTTTCACCATAGCCCTCTATGGGATTCCAAATATCCCTTTGCCAATTCCACAAGAACAGCCTTAGCGAAAGGCTTCTTGAAGGGAAAGATGTAATTCTGTGAGATGAATTAAAAGAACACAGAGCAGTTTCTCAGAAAGCTTCTTTCCAGTTTTCAGCGGAAGATATTTCCTTTTTCACCATAGCCCTCTATGGGCTTCCAAATATCCCTTTGCCAATTCCACAATAACAGCCTTAGCGAAAGGCTTCTTGAAGGGAAAGATGTAACTCTGTGAGATGAATTAACAGAACACAGAGCAGTTTCTCAGAAAGCTTCTTTCCAGTTTTCAGCGGAAGATATTTCCTTTTTCAGCATAGCCCTCTATGGGCTTCCAAATATCCCTTTGCCAATTCCACAAGAACAGCCTTAGCGAAAGGCTTCTTGAAGGGAAAGATGTAACTCTGTGAGATGAATTAAGAGAACACAGAGCAGTTTCTCAGAAAGCTTCTTTCCAGTTTTGAACGGAAGATATTTAATTTGTCACCATAGCCCTCTATGGGCTTCCAAATATCCCTTTGCCAATTCCACAAGAACAGCCTTAGCGAAAGGCTTCTTGAAGGGAAAGATGTAACTCTGTGAGATGAATTAACAGAACACAGAGCAGTTTCTCAGAAAGCTTCTTTCCAGTTTTCAGGGGAAGATATTTCCTTTTTCACCATAGCCCTCTATGGGCTTCCAAATATCCCTTTGCCAATTCCACAAGAACAGCCTTAGCGAAAGGCTTCTTGAAGGGAAAGATGTAACTCTGTGAGATGAATTCACAGAACACAGAGCAGTTTCTCAGAAAGCTTCTTTCCAGTTTTCAGGGGAAGATATTTCCTTTTTCACCATAGCCCTCTATGGGCTTCCAAATATCCCTTTGCCAATTCCACAAGAACAGCCTTAGCGAAAGGCTTCTTGAAGGGAAAGATGTAACTCTGTGAGATGAATTCACAGAACACAGAGCAGTTTCTCAGAAAGCTTCTTTCCAGTTTTGAACGGAAGATATTTCCTTTTTCACCATAGCCCTCTATAGGCTTCCAAATATCCCTTTGCCAATTCCACAAGAACAGCCTTAGCGAAAGGCTTCTTGAAGGGAAAGATGTAACTCTGTGAGATGAATTAACAGAACACAGAGCAGTTTCTCAGAAAGCTTCTTTCCAGGTTTGAACGGAAGATATTTCCTTTTTCACCATAGCCCTCTAAGGGCTTCCAAATATCCCTTTGCCAATTCCAGAAGAACAGCCTTAGCGAAAGGCTTCTTGAAGGGAAACATGTAATTCTGTGAGATGAATTAACAGAACACAGAGCAGTTTCTCAAAAGCTTCTTTCCAGTTTTGAACGGAAGATATTTCCTTTTTCACCATAGCCCTCTATGGGCTTCCAAATATCCCTTTGCAATTCCACAAGAACAGCCTGAGCGAAAGGCTTCTTGAAGGGAAAGATGTAACTCTCTGAGATGAATTCACAGAACACAGAGAAGTTTCTCAGAAAGCTTCTTTCCAGTTTTGAGCGGAAGATATTTCCTTTTTCACCATAGCCCTCTATGGGCTTCCAAATAACCCTTTGCCAATTCCACAAGAACAGCCTTAGCGAAAGGCTTCTTGAAGGGAAATATGTAACTCTGTGAGATGAATTCACAGAACACAGAGCAGTTTCTCAGAAAGCTTCTTTCCAGTTTTGAACGGAAGATATTTCCTTTTTCACCATAGCCCTCTATGGGCTTCCAAATATCCCCTTGCCAATTCCACAAGAACAGCCTTAGCGAAAGGCTTCTTGAAGGGAAAGATGTAACTCTGTGAGATGAATTCACAGAACACAGAGGAGTTTCTCAGAAAGCTTCTTTCCAGTTTTGAACGGAAGATATTTCCTTTTTCACCATAGCCCTCTATGGGATTCCAAATATCCCTTTGCCAATTCCACAAGAACAGCCTTAGCGAAAGGCTTCTTGAAGGGAAAGATGTAATTCTGTGAGATGAATTAAAAGAACACAGAGCAGTTTCTCAGAAAGCTTCTTTCCAGTTTTCAGCGGAAGATATTTCCTTTTTCACCATAGCCCTCTATGGGCTTCCAAATATCCCTTTGCCAATTCCACAATAACAGCCTTAGCGAAAGGCTTCTTGAAGGGAAAGATGTAACTCTGTGAGATGAATTAACAGAACACAGAGCAGTTTCTCAGAAAGCTTCTTTCCAGTTTTCAGCGGAAGATATTTCCTTTTTCAGCATAGCCCTCTATGGGCTTCCAAATATCCCTTTGCCAATTCCACAAGAACAGCCTTAGCGAAAGGCTTCTTGAAGGGAAAGATGTAACTCTGTGAGATGAATTAAGAGAACACAGAGCAGTTTCTCAGAAAGCTTCTTTCCAGTTTTGAACGGAAGATATTTAATTTGTCACCATAGCCCTCTATGGGCTTCCAAATATCCCTTTGCCAATTCCACAAGAACAGCCTTAGCGAAAGGCTTCTTGAAGGGAAAGATGTAACTCTGTGAGATGAATTAACAGAACACAGAGCAGTTTCTCAGAAAGCTTCTTTCCAGTTTTCAGGGGAAGATATTTCCTTTTTCACCATAGCCCTCTATGGGCTTCCAAATATCCCTTTGCCAATTCCACAAGACCAGCCTTAGCGAAAGGCTTCTTGAAGGGAAAGATGTAACTCTGTGAGATGAATTCACAGAACACAGAGCAGTTTCTCAGAAAGCTTCTTTCCAGTTTTGAACGGAAGATATTTCCTTTTTCACCATAGCCCTCTATAGGCTTCCAAATATCCCTTTGCCAATTCCACAAGAACAGCCTTAGCGAAAGGCTTCTTGAAGGGAAAGATGTAACTCTGTGAGATGAATTAACAGAACACAGAGCAGTTTCTCAGAAAGCTTCTTTCCAGTTTTTAACGGAAGATATTTCCTTTTTCACCATAGCCCTCTAAGGGCTTCCAAATATCCCTTTGCCAATTCCAGAAGAACAGCCTTAGGGAAAGGCTTCTTGAAGGGAAAGATGTAACTCTGTGAGATGAATTAACAGAACACAGAGCAGTTTCTCAGAAAGCTTCTTTCCAGTTTTGAACGGAAGATATTTCCTTTGTCACCATAGCCCTCTATGGGCTTCCAAATATCCCTTTGAAAATTCCACAAGAACAGCCTTAGCGAAAGGCTTCTTGAAGGGAAAGATGTAACTCTGTGAGATGAATTAACAGAACACAGAGCAGTTTCTCAGAAAGCTTCTTTCCAGTTTTCAGCGGAAGATATTTCCTTTTTCACCATAGCCCTCTATGGGCTTCCAAATATCCCTTTGCCAATTCCACAAGAACAGCCTTAGGGAAAGGCTTCTTGAAGGGAAAGATGTAACTCTGTGAGATGAATTAACAGAACACAGAGCAGTTTCTCAGAAAGCTTCTTTCCAGTTTTGAACGGAAGATATTTCCTTTTTCACCATAGCCCTCTATGGGCTTCCAAATATCACTTTGCCAATTCCACAAGAACAGCCTTAGCGAAGGGCTTCTTGAAGGGAAAGATGTACCCCTGTGAGATGAATTAACAGAACACAGAGCAGTTTCTCAGAAAGCTTCTATCCAGTTTTGAACGGAAGATATTTCCTTTTTCACCATAGCCCTCTATGGGCTTCCAAATATCCCTTTCCCAATTCCACAAGAACAGCCTTAGCGAAAGGCTTCTTGAAGGGAAAGATGTAACTCTGTGAGATGAATTAACAGAACACAGAGCAGTTTCTCAGAAAGCTTCTTTCCAGTTTTGAACGGAAGATATTTCCTTTTTCACCATAGCCCTCTATGGGCTTCCAAATATCCCTTTGCCAATTCCACAATAACAGCCTTAGCGAAAGGCTTCTTGAAGGGAAAGATGTAACCCTCTGAGATGAATTAACAGAACACAGAGCAGTTTCTCAGAAAGCTTCCTTCCAGTTTTCAGCGGAAGATATTTCCTTTTTCACCATAGCCCTCTATGGGCTTCCAAATATCCCTTTGCCAATTCCACAAGAACAGCCTTAGCGAAAGGCTTCTTGAAGGGAAAGATGTAACTCTGTGAGATGAATTCACAGAACACAGAGCAGTTTCTCAGAAAGCTTCTTTCCAGTTTTGAACGGAAGATATTTCCTTTTTCACCATAGCCCTCTATGGGCTTCCAAATATCCCTTTGCCAATTCCACAAGAACAGCCTTAGCGAAAGGCTTCTTGAAGGGAAAGATGTAACTCGGTGAGATAAATTCACAGAACACAGAGCAGTTTCTCAGAAAGCTTCTTTCCAGTTTTGAACGGAAGATATTTAATTTGTCACCATAGCCCTCTATGGGCTTCCAAATATCCCTTTGCCAATTCCACAAGAACAGCCTTAGCGAAAGGCTTCTTGAAGGGAAAGATGTAACTCTGTGAGATGAATTAACAGAACACAGAGCAGTTTCTCAGAAAGCTTCTTTCCAGTTTTCAGGGGAAGATATTTCCTTTTTCACCATAGAACTCTATGGGCTTCCAAATATCCCTTTGCCAATTCCACAAGAACAGCCTTAGCGAAAGGCTTCTTGAAGGGAAAGATGTAACTCTGTGAGATGAATTCACAGAACACAGAGCAGTTTCTCAGAAAGCTTCTTTCCAATTTTGAACGGAAGATATTTCCTTTGTCACCATAGCCCTCTATGGGCTTCCAAATATCCCTATGAAAATTCCACAAGAACAGCCTTAGCGAAAGGCTTCTTGAAGGGAAAGATGTAACTCTGTGAGATGAATTCACAGAACACAGAGCAGTTTCTCAGAAAGCTTCTTTCCAGTTTTCAGGGGAAGATATTTCCTTTTTCACCATAGCCCTCTATGGGCTTCCAAATATCCCTTTGCCAATTCCACAAGAACAGCCTTAGGGAAAGGCTTCTTGAAGGGAAAGATGTAACTCTGTGAGATGAATTCACAAAACACATAGCAGTTTCTCAGAAAGCTTCTTTCCAGTTTTGAACGGAAGATATTTCCTTTTTCACCATAGCCCTCTATGGGCTTCCAAATATCCCTTTGCCAATTCCACAAGAACAGCTTTAGCGAAAGGCTTCTTGAAGGGAAACATGTAACTCTGTGAGATGAATTAACAGAACACAGAGCAGTTTCTCAGAAAGCTTCTTTCCAGTTTTGAACGGAAGATATTTCCTTTTTCACCATAGCCCTCTATGGGCTTCCAAATATCCCTTTGCCAATTCCACAAGAACAGAGTGAGCGAAAGGCTTCTCGAAGGGAAAGATGTAACTCTGTGAGATGAATTCACAGAACACAGAGAAGTTTCTCAGAAAGCTTCTTTCCGGTTTTCAGCGGAAGATATTTCCTTTTTCACCATAGCCCTCTATGGGCTTCCAAATAACCCTTTGCCAATTCCACAAGAACAGCCTTAGCGAAAGGCTTCTTGAAGGGAAATATGTAACTCTGTGAGATGAATTCACAGAACACAGAGCAGTTTCTCAGAAAGCTTCTTTCCAGTTTTGATCGGAAGATATTTCCTTTTTCACCATAGCCCTCTATGGGCTTCCAAATATGCCCTTGCCAATTCTACAAGAACAGCCTTAGCGAAAGGCTTCTTGAAGGGAAAGATGTAACTCTGTGAGATGAATTAACAGAACACAGAGGAGTTTCTCAGAAAGCTTCTTTCCAGTTTTGAACGGAAGATATTTCCTTTTTCACCATAGCCCTCTATGGGCTTCCAAATATCCCATTGCCAATTCCACAAGAACAGCCTTAGCGAAAGGCTTCTTTAAGGGAAAGATGTAATTCTGTGAGATGAATTAAAAGAACACAGAGCAGTTTCTCAGAAAGCTTCTTTCCAGTTTTCAGCGGAAGATATTTCCTTTTTCACCATAGCCCTCTATGTGCTTCCAAATATCCCTTTGCCAATTCCACAATAACAGCCTTAGCGAAAGGCTTCTTGAAGGGAGAGATGTAACTCTCTGAGATGAATTAACAGAACACAGAGCAGTTTCTCAGAAAGCTTCTTTCCAGTTTTCAGCGGAAGATATTTCCTTTTTCACCATAGCCCTCTATGGGCTTCCAAATATCCCTTTGCCAATTCCACAAGAACAGCCTTAGCGAAAGGCTTCTTGAAGGGAAAGATGTAACTCTGTGAGATGAATTTACAGAACACAGAGCAGTTTCTCAGAAAGCTTCTTTCCAGTTTTGAACGGAAGATATTTAATTTGTCACCATAGCCCTCTATGTGCTTCCAAATATCCCTTTGCCAATTCCAGAAGAACAGCCTTAGGGAAAGGCTTCTTGAAGGGAAAGATGTAACTCTGTGAGATGAATTCACAAAACACAGAGCAGTTTCTCAGAAAGCTTCTTTCCAGTTTTGAACGGAAGATATTTCCTTTTTCACCATTGCCCTCTATGGGCTTCCAAATATCCCTTTGCCAATTCCACAAGAACAGCTTTAGCGAAAGGCTTCTTGAAGGGAAACATGTAACTCTGTGAGATGAATTAACAGAACACAGAGCAGTTTCTCAGAAAGCTTCTTTCCAGTTTTGAACGGAAGATATTTCCTTTTTCACCATAGCCCTCTATGGGCTTCCAAATATCCCTTTGCCAATTCCACAAGAACAGCCTTAGCGAAAGGCTTCTTGAAGGGAAAGATGTAACTCTGTGAGATGAATTAAGAGAACACAGAGCAGTTACTCAGAAAGCTTCTTTCCAGTTTTGAACGGAAGATATTTCCTTTTTCACCATAGCCCTCTATTGGCTTCCAAATATCACTATGCCAATGCCATAATAACAGCCTTAGCGAAAGGCTTCTTGAAGGGAAAGATGTAACTCTGTGAGATGAATTCACAGAACACAGAGCAGTTTCTCAGAAAGCTTCTTTCCAGTTTTGAACGGAAGATATTTCCTTTTTCACCATAGCCCTCTATGGGCTTCCAAATATCACTTTGCCAATTCCACAAGAACAGCCTTAGCGAAGGGCTTCTTGAAGGGAAAGATGTAACTCTGTGAGATGAATTAACAGAACACAGAGCAGTTTCTCAGAAAGCTTCTTTCCAGTTTTGAACGGAACATATTTCCTTTTTCACCATAGCGCTCTATGGGTTTCCAAATATCCCTTTCCCAATTCCACAAGAACAGCCTTAGCGAAAGGCTATTGAAGGAAAAGATGTAACTCTGTGAGATGAATTAACAGAACACAGAGCAGTTTCTCCGAAAGCTTCTTTCCAGTTTTGAACGGAAGATATTTCCTTTTTCACCATAGCCCTCTATGGGCTTCCAAATAACCCTTTGCCAATTCCACAAGAACAGCCTTAGCGAAAGGCTTCTTGAAGGGAAACATGTAACTCTGTGAGATGAATTAACAGAACACAGAGCAGTTTCTCAGAAAGCTTCTTTCCAGTTTTGAACGGAAGATATTTCCTTTTTCACCATAGCCCTCTATGGGCTTCCAAATATCCCTTTGCCAATTCCACAAGAACAGCCTGAGCGAAAGGCTTCTTGAAGGGAAAGATGTAACTCTGTGAGATGAATTCACAGAACACAGAGAAGTTTCTCAGATAGCTTCTTTCCAGTTTTGAGCGGAAGATATTTCCTTTTTCACCATAGCCCTCTATGGGCTTCCAAATATCCCTTTGCCAATTCCACAAGAACAGCCTTAGCGAAAGGCTTCTTGAAGGAAAAGATGTAACTCTGTGAGATGAATTAACAGAACACAGAGCAGTTTCTCAGAAAGCTTCTTTCCAGTTTTCAGGGGAAGATATTTCCTTTTTCACCATACCCCTCTATGGGCTTCCAAATATCCCTTTGCCAATTCCACAAGAACAGCCTTAGCGAAAGGCTTCTTGAAGGGAAATATGTAACTCTGTGAGATGAATTAACAGAACACAGAGCAGTTTCTCAGAAAGCTTCTTTCCAGTTTTCAGGGGAAGATATTTCCTTTTTCACCATAGCCCTCTATGGGCTTCGAAATATCCCTTTGCCAATTCCACAAGAACAGCCTTAGCGAAAGGCTTCTTGAAGGGAAACATGTAACCCTGTGAGATGAATTAAGAGAACACAGAGCAGTTTCTCAGAAAGCTTCTTTCCAGTTTTGAACGGAAGATATTTCCTTTTTCAGCATGGCCCTCTATGGGCTTCCTAATATCCCTTTGCCAATTCCACAAGAACAGCCTGAGCGAAAGGCTTCTTGAAGGGAAAGATGTAACTCTGTGAGATGAATTCACAGAACACAGAGCAGTTTCTCAGAAAGCTTCTTTCCAGTTTTGAGTGGAAGATATTTCCTTTTTCACCATAGCCCTCTATGGGCTTCCAAATATCCCTTTGCCAATTCCACAATAACAGCCTTAGCGAAAGGCTTCTTGAAGGGAAAGATGTAACTCTGTGAGATGAATTAAGAGAACACAGAGCAGTTACTCAGAAAGCTTCTTTCCAGTTTTGAACGGAAGATATTTCCTTTTTCACCAGATCCCTCTATGGGCTTCCAAATATCACTATGCCAATTCCATAATAACAGCCTTAGCGAAAGGCTTCTTGAAGGGAAAGATGTAACTCTGTGAGATGAATTCACAGAACACAGAGCAGATTCTCAGAAAGCTTCTTTCCAGTTTTGAACGGAAGATATTTCCTTTTTCACCATAGCCCTCTATGGGCTTCCAAATATCACTTTTGCCAATTCCACAAGAACAGCCTTAGCGAAGGGCTTCTTGAAGGGAAAGATGTAACTCTGTGAGATGAATTAACAGAACACAGAGCAGTTTCTCAGAAAGCTTCTTTCCAGTTTTGAACGGAAGATATTTCCTTTTTCACCATAGCCCTCTATGGGCTTCCAAATATCCCTTTGCCAATTCCACAAGAACAGCCTTAGCGAAAGGCTTCTTGAAGGGAAACATGTAACCCTGTGAGATGAATTAAGAGAACACAGAGCAGTTTCTCAGAAAGCTTCTTTCCAGTTTTGAACGGAAGATATTTCCTTTTTCACCATGGCCCTCTATGGGCTTCCTAATATCCCTTTGCCAATTCCACAAGAACAGCCTGAGCGAAAGGCTTCTTGAAGGGAAAGATGTAACTCTGTGAGATGAATTCACAGAACACAGAGCAGTTTCTCAGAAAGCTTCTTTCCAGTTTTGAGCGGAAGATATTTCCTTTTTCACCATAGCCCTCTATGGGCTTCCAAATATCCCTTTGCCAATTCCACAAGAACAGCATTAGCGAAAGTCTTCTTGAAGGGAAAGATGTAACTCCGTGAGATGAATTAACAAACACAGAGCAGTTTCTCAGAAAGCTTCTTTCCAGTTTTGAACGGAAGATATTTCCTTTTTCACCATAGCCCTCTAAGGGCTTCCAAATATCCCTTTGCATATTCCACAAGAACAGCCTTAGCGAAAGGCTTCTTGAAGGGAAAGATGTAACTCTGTGAGATGAATTAAGAGAACACAGAGCAGTTACTCAGAAAGCTTCTTTCCAGTTTTGAACGGAAGATATTTCCTTTTTCACCATAGCCATCTATGGGCTTCCAAATATCACTATGCCAATTCCACAATAACAGCCTTAGCGAAAGGCTTCTTGAAGGGAAAGATGTAACTCTGTGAGATGAATTAACAGAACACAGAGCAGTTTCTCAGAAAGCTTCTTTCCAGTTTTCAGCGGAAGATATTTCCTTTTTCATCATAGCCCTCTATGGGCTTCCAAATATCCCTTTGCCAATTCCACAAGAACAGACTTAGCGAAAGGCTTCTTGAAGGGAAAGATGTAACTCAGTGAGATGAATTAACAGAACACAGAGCAGTTTCTCAGAAAGCTTCTTTCCAGTTTTGAACGGAAGATATTTCCTTTTTCACCATAGCCCTCTAAGGGCTTCCAAATATCCCTTTGCCAATTCCAGAAGAACAGCCTTAGGGAAAGGCTTCTTGAAGGGAAAGATATAACTCCGTGAGATGAATTCACAGAACACAGAGCAGTTTCTCAGAAAGCTTCTTTCCTGTTTTCAGCGGAAGATATTTCCTTTTTCACCATAGCCCTCTATGGGCTTCCAAATAACCCTTTGCCAATTCCACAAGAACAGCCTGAGCGAAAGGCTTCTTGAAGGGAAAGATGTAACTCTGTGAGATGAATTCACAGAACACAGAGAAGTTTCTCAGAAAGCTTCTTTCCAGTTTTGAGCGGAAGATATTTCCTTTTTCACCATAGCCCTCTATGGGCTTCCAAATAACCCTTTGCCAATTCCACAAGAACAGCCTTAGCGAAAGGCTTCTTGAAGGGAAATATGTAACTCTGTGAGATGAATTCACAGAACACAGAGCAGTTTCTCAGAAAGCTTCTTTCCAGTTTTGAACGGAAGATATTTCCTTTTTCACCATAGCCCTCTATGGACTTCCAAATATCCCCTTGCCAATTGCACAAGAACAGCCTTAGCGAAAGGCTTCTTGAAGGGAAAGATGTAACTCTGTGAGATGAATTAACAGAACACAGAGGAGTTTCTCAGAAAGCTTCTTTCCAGTTTTGAACGGAAGATATTTCCTTTTTCACCATAGCCCTCTATGGGCTTCCAAATATCCCTTTGCCAATTCCACAAGAACAGCCTTAGCGAAAGGCTTCTTGAAGCGAAACATGTAACTCTGTGAGATGAATTCAGAGAACACAGAGCAGTTTCTCAGAAAGCTTCTTTCCAGTTTTCAGCGGAAGATATTTCCTTTTTCACCCTAGCCCTCTATGGGCTTCCAAATATCCCTTTGCCAATTCCACAATAACAGCCTTAGCGAAAGGCTTCTTGAAGGGAAAGATGTAACTCTGTGAGTTGAATTAACAGAACACAGAGCAGTTTCTCAGAAAGATTCTTTCCAGTTTTCAGCGGAAGATATATCCTTTTTCACCATAGCCCTCTATGGGCTTCCAAATATCCCTTTGCCAATTCCACAAGAACAGCCTTAGCGAAAGGCTTCTTGAAGGGAAAGATGTAACTCTGTGAGATGAATTCACAGAACACAGAGCAGTTTCTCAGAAAGCTTCTTTCCAGTTTTGAACGGAAGATATTTCCTTTGTCACCATATCCCTCTACGGGCTTCCAAATATCCCTTTGAAAATTCCACAAGAACAGCCTTAGCGAAAGGCTTCTTGAAGGGAAAGATGTAACTCTGTGAGATGAATTAACAGAACACAGAGCAGTTTCTCAGAAAGCTTCTTTCCAGTTTTCAGCGGAAGATATTTCCTTTTTCACCATAGCCCTCTATGGGCTTCCAAATATCCCTTTGCCAATTCCACAAGAACAGCCTTAAGGAAAGGCTTCTTGAAGGGAAACATGTAACTCTGTGAGATGAATTCACAAAACACAGAGCAGTTTCTCAGAAAGCTTCTTTCCAGTTTTGAACGGAAGATATTTCCTTTTTCACCATAGCCCTCTAAGGGCTTCCAAATATCCCTTTGCCAATTCCACAAGAACAGCTTTAGCGAAAGGCTTCTTGAAGGGAAATATGTAACTCTGTGAGATGAATTAACAGAACACAGAGCAGTTTCTCAGAAAGCTTCTTTCCAGTTTTCAGGGGAAGATATTTCCTTTTTCACCATAGCCCTCTATGGGCTTCCAAATATCCCTTTGCCAATTCCACAAGAACAGCCTTAGCGAAAGGCTTCTTGAAGGGAAAGATGTAACTCTGTGAGATGAATTCACAGAACACAGAGCAGTTTCTCAGAAAGCTTCTTTCCAATTTTGAACGGAAGATATTTCCTTTGTCACCATAGCCCTCTATGGGCTTCCAAATATCCCTATGAAAATTCCACAAGAACAGCCTTAGCGAAAGGCTTCTTGAAGGGAAAGATGTAACTCTGTGAGATGAATTCACAGAACACAGAGCAGTTTCTCAGAAAGCTTCTTTCCAGTTTTCAGCGGAAGATATTTCCTTTTTCACCATAGCCCTCTATGGGCTTCCAAATATCCCTTTGCCAATTCCACAAGAACAGCCTTAGGGAAAGGCTTCTTGAAGGGAAAGATGTAACTCTGTGAGATGAATTCACAAAACACAGAGCAGTTTCTCAGAAAGCTTCTTTCCAGTTTTGAACGGAAGATATTTCCTTTTTCACCATAGCCCTCTATGGGCTTCCAAATATCCCTTTGCCAATTCCACAAGAACAGCTTTAGCGAAAGGCTTCTTGAAGGGAAACATGTAACTCTGTGAGATGAATTAACAGAACACAGAGCAGTTTCTCAGAAAGCTTCTTTCCAGTTTTGAACGGAAGATATTTCCTTTTTCACCATAGCCCTCTATGGGCTTCCAAATATCCCTTTGCCAATTCCACAAGAACAGAGTGAGCGAAAGGCTTCTTGAAGGGAAAGATGTAACTCTGTGAGATGAATTCACAGAACACAGAGAAGTTTCTCAGAAAGCTTCTTTCCAGTTTTCAGCGGAAGATATTTCCTCTTTCACCATAGCCCTCTATGGGCTTCCAAATAACCCTTTGCCAATTCCACAAGAACAGCCTTAGCGAAAGGCTTCTTGAAGGGAAATATGTAACTCTGTGAGATGAATTCACAGAACACAGAGCAGTTTCTCAGAAAGCTTCTTTCCAGTTTTGATCGGAAGATATTTCCTTTTTCACCATAGCCCTCTATGGGCTTCCAAATATCCCCTTGCCAATTCTACAAGAACAGCCTTAGCGAAAGGCTTCTTGAAGGGAAAGATGTAACTCTGTGAGATGAATTAACAGAACACAGAGGAGTTTCTCAGAAAGCTTCTTTCCAGTTTTGAACGGAAGATATTTCCTTTTTCACCATAGCCCTCTATGGGCTTCCAAATATCCCATTGCCAATTCCACAAGAACAGCCTTAGCGAAAGGCTTCTTGAAGGGAGAGATGTAACTCTCTGAGATGAATTAACAGAACACAGAGCAGTTTCTCAGAAAGCTTCTTTCCAGTTATCAGCGGAAGATATTTCCTTTTTCACCATAGCCCTCTATGGGCTTCCAAATATCCCTTTGCCAATTCCACAAGAACAGCCTTAGCGAAAGGCTTCTTGAAGGGAAAGATGTAACTCTGTGAGATGAATTTACAGAACACAGAGCAGTTTCTCAGAAAGCTTCTTTCCAGTTTTGAACGGAAGATATTTAATTTGTCACCATAGCCCTCTATGTGCTTCCAAATATCCCTTTGCCAATTCCACAAGAACAGCCTTAGCGAAAGGCTTCTTGAAGGGAAAGATGTAACTCTGTGAGATGAATTAACAGAACACAGAGCAGTTTCTCAGAAAGCTTCTTTCCAGTTTTCAGGGGAAGATATTTCCTTTTTCACCATAGCCCTCTATGGGCTTCCAAATATCCCTTTGCCAATTCCACAAGAACAGCCTTAGCGAAAGGCTTCTTGAAGGGAAAGATGTAACTCTGTGAGATGAATTCACAGAACACAGAGCAGTTTCTCAGAAAGCTTCTTTCCAGTTTTGAACGGAAGATATTTCCTTTTTCACCATAGCCCTCTATAGGCTTCCAAATATCCCTTTGCCAATTCCAGAAGAACAGCCTTAGGGAAAGGCTTCTTGAAGGGAAAGATGTAACTCTGTGAGATGAATTCACAAAACACAGAGCAGTTTCTCAGAAAGCTTCTTTCCAGTTTTGAACGGAAGTTATTTCCTTTTTCACCATAGCCCTCTAAGGGCTTCCAAATATCCCTTTGCCAATTCCACAAGAACAGCTTTAGCGAAAGGCTTCTTGAAGGGAAACATGTAACTCTGTGAGATGAATTAACAGAACTCAGAGCAGTTTCTCAGAAAGCTTCTTTCCAGTTTTGAACGGAATATATTTCCTTTTTCACCATAGCCCTCTATGGGCTTCCAAATATCCCTTTGCCAATTCCACAAGAACAGCCTTAGCGAAAGGCTTCTTGAAGGGAAAGATGTAACTCTGTGAGATGAATTAAGAGAACACAGAGCAGTTACTCAGAAAGCTTCTTTCCAGTTTTGAACGGAAGATATTTCCTTTTTCACCATAGCCCTCTATGGGCTTCCAAATATCACTATGCCAATGCCATAATAACAGCCTTAGCGAAAGGCTTCTTGAAGGGAAAGATGTAACTCTGTGAGATGAATTCACAGAACACAGAGCAGTTTCTCAGAAAGCTTCTTTCCAGTTTTGAACGGAAGATATTTCCTTTTTCACCATAGCCCTCTATGGGCTTCCAAATATCACTTTGCCAATTCCACAAGAACAGCCTTAGCGAAGGGCTTCTTGAAGGGAAAGATGTAACTCTGTGAGATGAATTAACAGAACACAGAGCAGTTTCTCAGAAAGCTTCTTTCCAGTTTTGAACGGAAGATATTTCCTTTTTAACCATAGCCCTCTAAGGGGTTCCAAATATCCCTTTCCCAATTCCACAAGAACAGCCTTAGCGAAAGGCTATTGAAGGAAAAGATGTAACTCTGTGAGATGAATTAACAGAACACAGAGCAGTTTCTCCGAAAGCTTCTTTCCTGTTTTGAACGGAAGATATTTCCTTTTTCACCATAGCCCTCTATGGGCTTCCAAATAACCCTTTGCCAATTCCACAAGAACAGCCTTAGCGAAAGGCTTCTTGAAGGGAAACATGTAACTCTGTGAGATGAATTAACAGAACACAGAGCAGTTTCTCAGAAAGCTTCTTTCCAGTTTTGAACGGAAGATATTTCCTTTTTCACCATAGCCCTCTATGGGCTTCCAAATATCCCTTTGCCAATTCCACAAGAACAGCCTGAGCGAAAGGCTTCTTGAAGGGAAAGATGTAACTCTGTGAGATGAATTCACAGAACACAGAGCAGTTTCTCAGAAAGCTTCTTTCCAGTTTTGAGCGGAAGATATTTACTTTTTCACCATAGCCCTCTATGGGCTTCCAAATATCCCTTTGCCAATTCCACAAGAACAGCCTTAGCGAAAGGCTTCTTGAAGGAAAAGATGTAACTCTGTGAGATGAATTAACAGAACACAGAGCAGTTTCTCAGAAAGCTTCTTTCCAGTTTTCAGGGGAAGATATTTCCTTTTTCACCATAGCCCTCTATGGGCTTCCAAATATCCCTTTGCCAATTCCACAAGAACAGCCTTAGCGAAAGGCTTCTTGAAGGGAAATATGTAACTCTGTGAGATGAATTAACAGAACACAGAGCAGTTTCTCAGAAAGCTTCTTTCCAGTTTTCAGGGGAAGATATTTCCTTTTTCACCATAGCCCTCTATGGGCTTCCAAATATCCCTTTGCCAATTCCACAAAAACAGCCTTAGCGAAAGGCTTCTTGAAGGGAAACATGTAACCCTGTGAGATGAATTAAGAGAACACAGAGCAGTTTCTCAGAAAGCTTCTTTCCAGTTTTGAACGGAAGATATTTCCTTTTTCACCATGGCCCTCTATGGGCTTCCTAATATCCCTTTGCCAATTCCACAAGAACAGCCTGAGCGAAAGGCTTCTTGAAGGGAAAGATGTAACTCTGTGAGATGAATTCACAGAACACAGAGCAGTTTCTCAGAAAGCTTCTTTCCAGTTTTGAGCGGAAGATATTTCCTTTTTCACCATAGCCCTCTATGGGCTTCCAAATATCCCATTGCCAATTCCACAAGAACAGCCTTAGCGAAAGGCTTCTTGAAGGGAGAGATGTAACTCTCTGAGATGAATTAACAGAACACAGAGCAGTTTCTCAGAAAGCTTCTTTCCAGTTATCAGCGGAAGATATTTCCTTTTTCACCATAGCCCTCTATGGGCTTCCAAATATCCCTTTGCCAATTCCACAAGAACAGCCTTAGCGAAAGGCTTCTTGAAGGGAAAGATGTAACTCTGTGAGATGAATTTACAGAACACAGAGCAGTTTCTCAGAAAGCTTCTTTCCAGTTTTGAACGGAAGATATTTAATTTGTCACCATAGCCCTCTATGTGCTTCCAAATATCCCTTTGCCAATTCCACAAGAACAGCCTTAGCGAAAGGCTTCTTGAAGGGAAAGATGTAACTCTGTGAGATGAATTAACAGAACACAGAGCAGTTTCTCAGAAAGCTTCTTTCCAGTTTTCAGGGGAAGATATTTCCTTTTTCACCATAGCCCTCTATGGGCTTCCAAATATCCCTTTGCCAATTCCACAAGAACAGCCTTAGCGAAAGGCTTCTTGAAGGGAAAGATGTAACTCTGTGAGATGAATTCACAGAACACAGAGCAGTTTCTCAGAAAGCTTCTTTCCAGTTTTGAACGGAAGATATTTCCTTTTTCACCATAGCCCTCTATAGGCTTCCAAATATCCCTTTGCCAATTCCAGAAGAACAGCCTTAGGGAAAGGCTTCTTGAAGGGAAAGATGTAACTCTGTGAGATGAATTCACAAAACACAGAGCAGTTTCTCAGAAAGCTTCTTTCCAGTTTTGAACGGAAGTTATTTCCTTTTTCACCATAGCCCTCTAAGGGCTTCCAAATATCCCTTTGCCAATTCCACAAGAACAGCTTTAGCGAAAGGCTTCTTGAAGGGAAACATGTAACTCTGTGAGATGAATTAACAGAACTCAGAGCAGTTTCTCAGAAAGCTTCTTTCCAGTTTTGAACGGAATATATTTCCTTTTTCACCATAGCCCTCTATGGGCTTCCAAATATCCCTTTGCCAATTCCACAAGAACAGCCTTAGCGAAAGGCTTCTTGAAGGGAAAGATGTAACTCTGTGAGATGAATTAAGAGAACACAGAGCAGTTACTCAGAAAGCTTCTTTCCAGTTTTGAACGGAAGATATTTCCTTTTTCACCATAGCCCTCTATGGGCTTCCAAATATCACTATGCCAATGCCATAATAACAGCCTTAGCGAAAGGCTTCTTGAAGGGAAAGATGTAACTCTGTGAGATGAATTCACAGAACACAGAGCAGTTTCTCAGAAAGCTTCTTTCCAGTTTTGAACGGAAGATATTTCCTTTTTCACCATAGCCCTCTATGGGCTTCCAAATATCACTTTGCCAATTCCACAAGAACAGCCTTAGCGAAGGGCTTCTTGAAGGGAAAGATGTAACTCTGTGAGATGAATTAACAGAACACAGAGCAGTTTCTCAGAAAGCTTCTTTCCAGTTTTGAACGGAAGATATTTCCTTTTTAACCATAGCCCTCTAAGGGGTTCCAAATATCCCTTTCCCAATTCCACAAGAACAGCCTTAGCGAAAGGCTATTGAAGGAAAAGATGTAACTCTGTGAGATGAATTAACAGAACACAGAGCAGTTTCTCCGAAAGCTTCTTTCCTGTTTTGAACGGAAGATATTTCCTTTTTCACCATAGCCCTCTATGGGCTTCCAAATAACCCTTTGCCAATTCCACAAGAACAGCCTTAGCGAAAGGCTTCTTGAAGGGAAACATGTAACTCTGTGAGATGAATTAACAGAACACAGAGCAGTTTCTCAGAAAGCTTCTTTCCAGTTTTGAACGGAAGATATTTCCTTTTTCACCATAGCCCTCTATGGGCTTCCAAATATCCCTTTGCCAATTCCACAAGAACAGCCTGAGCGAAAGGCTTCTTGAAGGGAAAGATGTAACTCTGTGAGATGAATTCACAGAACACAGAGCAGTTTCTCAGAAAGCTTCTTTCCAGTTTTGAGCGGAAGATATTTACTTTTTCACCATAGCCCTCTATGGGCTTCCAAATATCCCTTTGCCAATTCCACAAGAACAGCCTTAGCGAAAGGCTTCTTGAAGGAAAAGATGTAACTCTGTGAGATGAATTAACAGAACACAGAGCAGTTTCTCAGAAAGCTTCTTTCCAGTTTTCAGGGGAAGATATTTCCTTTTTCACCATAGCCCTCTATGGGCTTCCAAATATCCCTTTGCCAATTCCACAAGAACAGCCTTAGCGAAAGGCTTCTTGAAGGGAAATATGTAACTCTGTGAGATGAATTAACAGAACACAGAGCAGTTTCTCAGAAAGCTTCTTTCCAGTTTTCAGGGGAAGATATTTCCTTTTTCACCATAGCCCTCTATGGGCTTCCAAATATCCCTTTGCCAATTCCACAAAAACAGCCTTAGCGAAAGGCTTCTTGAAGGGAAACATGTAACCCTGTGAGATGAATTAAGAGAACACAGAGCAGTTTCTCAGAAAGCTTCTTTCCAGTTTTGAACGGAAGATATTTCCTTTTTCACCATGGCCCTCTATGGGCTTCCTAATATCCCTTTGCCAATTCCACAAGAACAGCCTGAGCGAAAGGCTTCTTGAAGGGAAAGATGTAACTCTGTGAGATGAATTCACAGAACACAGAGCAGTTTCTCAGAAAGCTTCTTTCCAGTTTTGAGCGGAAGATATTTCCTTTTTCACCATAGCCCTCTATGGGCTTCCAAATATCCCTTTGCCAATTCCACAAGAACAGCATTAGCGAAAGTCTTCTTGAAGGGAAAGATGTAACTCCGTGAGATGAATTAACAAACACAGAGCAGTTTCTCAGAAAGCTTCTTTCCAGTTTTGAACGGAAGATATTTCCTTTTTCACCATAGCCCTCTAAGGGCTTCCAAATATCCCTTTGCATATTCCACAAGAACAGCCTTAGCGAAAGGCTTCTTGAAGGGAAAGATGTAACTCTGTGAGATGAATTAAGAGAACACAGAGCAGTTACTCAGAAAGCTTCTTTCCAGTTTTGAACGGAAGATATTTCCTTTTTCACCATAGCCCTCTATGGGCTTCCAAATATCACTATGCCAATTCCACAATAACAGCCTTAGCGAAAGGCTTCTTGAAGGGAAAGATGTAACTCTCTGAGATGAATTAACAGAACACAGAGCAGTTTCTCAGAAAGCTTCTTTCCAGTTTTCAGCGGAAGATATTTCCTTTTTCATCATAGCCCTCTATGGGCTTCCCAATATCCCTTTGCCAATTCCACAAGAACAGCCTTAGCGAAAGGCTTCTTGAAGGGAAAGATGTAACTCTGTGAGATGAATTAACAGAACACAGAGCAGTTTCTCAGAAAGCTTCTTTCCAGTTTTGAACGGAAGATATTTCCTTTTTCACCATAGCCCTCTAAGGGCTTCCAAATATCCCTTTGCCAATTCCAGAAGAACAGCCTTAGGGAAAGGCTTCTTGAAGGGAAAGATATAACTCCGTGAGATGAATTCACAGAACACAGAGCAGTTTCTCAGAAAGCTTCTTTCCAGTTTTCAGCGGAAGATATTTCCTTTTTCACCATAGCCCTCTATGGGCTTCCAAATAACCCTTTGCCAATTCCACAAGAACAGCCTGAGCGAAAGGCTTCTTGAAGGTAAAGATGTAACTCTGTGAGATGAATTCACAGAACACAGAGAAGTTTCTCAGAAAGCTTCTTTCCAGTTTTGAGCGGAAGATATTTCCTTTTTCACCATAGCCCTCTATGGGCTTCCAAATAACCCTTTGCCAATTCCACAAGAACAGCCTTAGCGAAAGGCTTCTTGAAGGGAAATATGTAACTCTGTGAGATGAATTCACAGAACACAGAGCAGTTTTTCAGAAAGCTTCTTTCCAGTTTTGAACGGAAGATATTTCCTTTTTCACCATAGCCCTCTATGGACTTCCAAATATCCCCTTGCCAATTCCACAAGAACAGCCTTAGCGAAAGGCTTCTTGAAGGGAAAGATGTAACTCTGTGAGATGAATTAACAGAACACAGAGGAGTTTCTCAGAAAGCTTCTTTCCAGTTTTGAACGGAAGATATTTCCTTTTTCACCATAGCCCTCTATGGGCTTCCAAATATCCCTTTGCCAATTCCACAAGAACAGCCTTAGCGAAAGGCTTCTTGAAGGGAAAGATGTAACTCTGTGAGATGAATTAAAAGAACACAGAGCAGTTTCTCAGAAAGCTTCTTTCCGTTTTCAGCGGAAGATATTTCCTTTTTCACCCTAGCCCTCTATGCGCTTCCAAATATCCCTTTGCCAATTCCAGAAGAACAGCCTTAGGGAAAGGCTTCTTGAAGGGAAAGATATAACTCCGTGAGATGAATTCACAGAACACAGAGCAGTTTCTCAGAAAGCTTCTTTCCAGTTTTGAACGGAAGATATTTCCTTTGTCACCATAGCCCTCTATGGGCTTCCAAATATCCCTTTGAAAATTCCACAAGAACAGCCTTAGCGAAAGGCTTCTTGAAGGAAAAGATGTAACTGTGTGAGATGAATTAACAGAACACAGAGCAGTTTCTCAGAAAGCTTCTTTCCAGTTTTCAGCGGAAGATATTTCCTTTTTCACCATAGCCCTCTATGGGCTTCCAAATATCCCTTTGCCAATTCCACAAGAACAGCCTTAGCGAAAGGCTTCTTGAAGGGAAAGATGTAACTCTGTGAGATGAATTCACAAAACACAGAGCAGTTTCTCCGAAAGCTTCTTTCCAGTTTTGAACGGAAGATATTTCCTTTTTCACCATAGCCCTCTATGGGCTTCCAAATATCCCTTTGCCAATTCCACAAGAACAGCTTTAGCGAAAGGCTTCTTGAAGGGAAAGATGTAACTCTGTGAGATGAATTAACAGAACACAGAGCAGTTTCTCAGAAAGCTTCTTTCCAGTTTTGAACGGAAGATATTTCCTTTTTCACCATAGCCCTCTATGGGCTTCCAAATATCCTTTGCCAATTCCACAAGAACAGCCTGAGCGAAAGGCTTCTTGAAGGGAAAGATGTAACTCTGTGAGATGAATTCACAGAACACAGAGAAGTTTCTCAGAAAACTTCTTTCCAGTTTTCAGGGGAAGATATTTCCTTTTTCACCATAGCCCTCTATGGGCTTCCAAATATCCCTTTGCCAATTCCACAAGAACAGCCTTAGCGAAAGGCTTCTTGAAGGAAAAGATGTAACTCTGTGAGATGAATTAACAGAACACAGAGCAGTTTCTCAGAAAGCTTCTTTCCAGTTTTCAGGGGAAGATATTTCCTTTTTCACCATAGCCCTCTATGGGCTTCCAAATATCCCTTTGCCAATTCCACAAGAACAGCCTTAGCGAAAGGCTTCTTGAAGGGAAATATGTAACTCTGTGAGATGAATTAACAGAACACAGAGCAGTTTCTCAGAAAGCTTCTTTCCAGTTTTCAGGGGAAGATATTTCCTTTTTCACCATAGCCCTCTATGGGCTTCCAAATATCCCTTTGCCAATTCCACAAGAACAGCCTTAGCGAAAGGCTTCTTGAAGGGAAACATGTAACCCTGTGAGATGAATTAAGAGAACACAGAGCAGTTTCTCAGAAAGCTTCTTTCCAGTTTTGAACTTAAGATATTTCCTTTTTCACCATGGCCCTCTATGGGCTTCCTAATATCCCTTTGCCAATTCCACAAGAACAGCCTGAGCGAAAGGCTTCTTGAAGGGAAAGATGTAACTCTGTGAGATGAATTCACAGAACACAGAGCAGTTTCTCAGAAAGCTTCTTTCCAGTTTTGAGCGGAAGATATTTCCTTTTTCACCATAGCCCTCTATGGGCTTCCAAATATCCCTTTGCCAATTCCACAAGAACAGCATTAGCGAAAGTCTTCTTGAAGGGAAAGATGTAACTCCGTGAGATGAATTAACAAACACAGAGCAGTTTCTCAGAAAGCTTCTTTCCAGTTTTGAACGGAAGATATTTCCTTTTTCACCATAGCCCTCTAAGGGCTTCCCAATATCCCTTTGCATATTCCACAAGAACAGCCTTAGCGAAAGGCTTCTTGAAGGGAAAGATGTAACTCTGTGAGATGAATTAAGAGAACACAGAGCAGTTACTCAGAAAGCTTCTTTCCAGTTTTGAACGGAAGATATTTCCTTTTTCACCATAGCCCTCTATGGGCTTCCAAATATCACTATGCCAATTCCACAATAACAGCCTTAGCGAAAGGCTTCTTGAAGGGAAAGATGTAACTCTCTGAGATGAATTAACAGAACACAGAGCAGTTTCTCAGAAAGCTTCTTTCCAGTTTTCAGCGGAAGATATTTCCTTTTTCATCATAGCCCTCTATGGGCTTCCCAATATCCCTTTGCCAATTCCACAAGAACAGCCTTAGCGAAAGGCTTCTTGAAGGGAAAGATGTAACTCTGTGAGATGAATTAACAGAACACAGAGCAGTTTCTCAGAAAGCTTCTTTCCAGTTTTGAACGGAAGATATTTCCTTTTTCACCATAGCCCTCAAAGGGCTTCCAAATATCCCTTTGCCAATTCCAGAAGAACAGCCTTAGGGAAAGGCTTCTTGAAGGGAAAGATATAACT
This sequence comes from Chlorocebus sabaeus, assembly GCF_047675955.1. NCBI lineage: Eukaryota > Metazoa > Chordata > Mammalia > Primates > Cercopithecidae > Chlorocebus > Chlorocebus sabaeus. The sequence goes on along the minus strand of NW_027327068.1, from coordinate 626,572 downwards.
CCGTGAGATGAATTCACAGAACACAGAGCAGTTTCTCAGAAAGCTTCTTTCCAGTTTTCAGCGGAAGATATTTCCTTTTTCACCATAGCCCTCTATGGGCTTCCAAATAACCCTTTGCCAATTCCACAAGAACAGCCTGAGCGAAAGGCTTCTTGAAGGTAAAGATGTAACTCTGTGAGATGAATTCAAAGAACACAGAGAAGTTTCTCAGAAAGCTTCTTTCCAGTTTTGAGCGGAAGATATTTCCTTTTTCACCATAGCCCTCTATGGGCTTCCAAATAACCCTTTGCCAATTCCACAAGAACAGCCTTAGCGAAAGGCTTCTTGAAGGGAAATATGTAACTCTGTGAGATGAATTCACAGAACACAGAGCAGTTTTTCAGAAAGCTTCTTTCCAGTTTTGAACGGAAGATATTTCCTTTTTCACCATAGCCCTCTATGGACTTCCAAATATCCCCTTGCCAATTCCACAAGAACAGCCTTAGCGAAAGGCTTCTTGAAGGGAAAGATGTAACTCTGTGAGATGAATTAACCGAACACAGAGGAGTTTCTCAGAAAGCTTCTTTCCAGTTTTGAACGGAAGATATTTCCTTTTTCACCATAGCCCTCTATGGGCTTCCAAATATCCCTTTGCCAATTCCACAAGAACAGCCTTAGCGAAAGGCTTCTTGAAGGGAAAGATGTAACTCTGTGAGATGAATTAAAAGAACACAGAGCAGTTTCTCAGAAAGCTTCTTTCCGTTTTCAGCGGAAGATATTTCCTTTTTCACCCTAGCCCTCTATGCGCTTCCAAATATCCCTTTGCCAATTCCAGAAGAACAGCCTTAGGGAAAGGCTTCTTGAAGGGAAAGATATAACTCCGTGAGATGAATTCACAGAACACAGAGCAGTTTCTCAGAAAGCTTCTTTCCAGTTTTGAACGGAAGATATTTCCTTTGTCACCATAGCCCTCTATGGGCTTCCAAATATCCCTTTGAAAATTCCACAAGAACAGCCTTAGCGAAAGGTTTCTTGAAGGAAAAGATGTAACTGTGTGAGATGAATTAACAGAACACAGAGCAGTTTCTCAGAAAGCTTCTTTCCAGTTTTCAGCGGAAGATATTTCCTTTTTCACCATAGCCCTCTATGGGCTTCCAAATATCCCTTTGCCAATTCCACAAGAACAGCCTTAGCGAAAGGCTTCTTGAAGGGAAAGATGTAACTCTGTGAGATGAATTAACAGAACACAGAGCAGTTTCTCAGAAAGCTTCTTTCCAGTTTTGAACGGAAGATATTTCCTTTTTCACCATAGCCCTCTATGGGCTTCCAAATATCCTTTGCCAATTCCACAAGAACAGCCTGAGCGAAAGGCTTCTTGAAGGGAAAGATGTAACTCTGTGAGATGAATTCACAGAACACAGAGAAGTTTCTCAGAAAGCTTCTTTCCAGTTTTGAGCGGAAGATATTTCCTTTTTCACTATAGCCCTCTATGGGCTTCCAAATAACCCTTTGCCAATTCCACAAGAACAGCCTTAGCGAAAGGCTTCTTGAAGGGAAATATGTAACTCTGTGAGATGAATTCACAGAACACAGAGCAGTTTCTCAGAAAGCTTCTTTCCAGTTTTGAACGGAAGATATTTCCTTTTTCACCATAGCCCTCTATGGACTTCCAAATATCCCCTTGCCAATTCCACAAGAACAGCCTTAGCGAAAGGCTTCTTGAAGGGAAAGATGTAACTCTGTGAGATGAATTAACAGAACACAGAGGAGTTTCTCAGAAAGCTTCTTTCCAGTTTTGAACGGAAGATATTTCCTTTTTCACCATAGCCCTCTATGGGCTTCCAAATATCCCTTTGCCAATTCCACAAGAACAGCCTTACCGAAAGGCTTCTTGAAGGGAAAGATGTAACTCTGTGAGATGAATTAAAAGAACACAGAGCAGTTTCTCAGAAAGCTTCTTTCCAGTTTTCAGCGGAAGATATTTCCTTTTTCACCCTAGCCCTCTATGCGCTTCCAAATATCCCTTTGCCAATTCCACAAGAACAGTCTTAGCGAAAGGCTTCTTGAAGGGAAAGATGTAACTCTGTGAGATGAATTAACAGAACACAGAGCAGTTTCTCAGAAAGCTTCTTTCCAGTTTTGAACGGAAGATATTTCCTTTTTCACCATAGCCCTCTATGGGCTTCCTAATATCCCTTTGCCAATTCCACAAGAACAGCCTTAGCGAAAGGCTTCTTGAAGGGAAAGATGTAATTCTGTGAGATGAATTAAAAGAACACAGAGCAGTTTCTCAGAAAGCTTCTTTCCAGTTTTCAGCGGAAGATATTTCCTTTTTCACCATAGCCCTCTATGGGCTTCCAAATATCCCTTTGCCAATTCCACAATAACAGCCTTAGCGAAAGGCTTCTTGAAGGGAAAGATGTAACTCTGTGAGTTGAATTAACAGAACACAGAGCAGTTTCTCAGAAAGATTCTTTCCAGTTTTCAGCGGAAGATATATCCTTTTTCACCATAGCCCTCTATGGGCTTCCAAATATCCCTTTGCCAATTCCACAAGAACAGCCTTAGCGAAAGGCTTCTTGAAGGGAAAGATGTAACTCTGTGAGATGAATTAACAGAACACAGAGCAGTTTCTCAGAAAGCTTCTTTCCAGTTTTCAGGGGAAGATATTTCCTTTTTCACCATAGCCCTCTATGGGCTTCCAAATATCCCTTTGCCAATTCCACAATAACAGCCTTAGCGAAAGGCTTCTTGAAGGGAAACATGTAACCCTGTGAGATGAATTAAGAGAACACAGAGCAGTTTCTCAGAAAGCTTCTTTCCAGTTTTCAGGGGAAGATATTTCCTTTTTCACCATAGCCCTCTACGGGCTTCCAAATATCCCTTTGCCAATTCCACAAGAACAGCCTTAGCGAAAGGCTTCTTGAAGGGAAATATGTAACTCTGTGAGATGAATTAACAGAACACAGAGCAGTTTCTCAGAAAGCTTGTTTCCAGTTTTCAGGGGAAGATATTTCCTTTTTCACCATAGCCCTCTATGGGCTTCCAAATATCCCTTTGCCAATTCCACAATAACAGCCTTAGCGAAAGGCTTCTTGAAGGGAAACATGTAACCCTGTGAGATGAATTAAGAGAACACAGAGCAGTTTCTCAGAAAGCTTCTTTCCAGTTTTGAACGGAAGATATTTCCTTTTTCACCATGGCCCTCTACGGGCTTCCAAATATCCCTTTGAAAATTCCACAAGAACAGCCTTAGCGAAAGGCTTCTTGAAGGGAAAGATGTAACTCTGTGAGATGAATTCACAGAACACAGAGCAGTTTCTCAGAAAGCTTCTTTCCAGTTTTCAGCGGAAGATATTTCCTTTTTCACCATAGCCCTCTATGGGCTTCCAAATATCCCTTTGCCAATTCCACAAGAACAGCCTTAGCGAAAGGCTTCTTGAAGGGAAATATGTAACTCTGTGAGATGAATTAACAGAACACAGAGCAGTTTCTCAGAAAGCTTCTTTCCAGTTTTCAGGGGAAGATATTTCCTTTTTCACCATAGCCCTCTATGGGCTTCCAAATATCCCTTTACCAATTCCACAAGAACAGCCTTAGCGAAAGGCTTCTTGAAGGGAAACATGTAACCCTGTGAGATGAATTAAGAGAACACAGAGAGGTTTCTCAGAAAGCTTCTTTCCAGTTTTGAACGGAAGATATTTCCTTTTTCACCATGGCCCTCAAAGGGCTTCCAAATATCCCTTTGCCAATTCCACAAGAACAGCCTGAGCGAAAGGCTTCTTGAAGGGAAAGATGTAACTCTGTGAGATGAATTCACAGAACACAGAGCAGTTTCTCAGAAAGCTTCTTTCCAGTTTTGAGCGGAAGATATTTCCTTTTTCACCATAGCCCTCTATGGGCTTCCAAATATCCCTTTGCCAATTCCACAAGAACAGCCTTAGCGAAAGTCTTCTTGAAGGGAAAGATGTAACTCCGTGAGATGAATTAACAGAACACAGAGCAGTTTCTCAGAAAGCTTCTTTCCAGTTTTGAACGGAAGATATTTCCTTTTTCACCATAGCCCTCTATGGGCTTCCAAATATCCCTTTGCCAATTCCACAAGAACAGCCTGAGCGAAAGGCTTCTTGAAGGGAAAGATGTAACTCTGTGAGATGAATTCACAGAACACAGAGAAGTTTCTCAGATAGCTTCTTTCCAGTTTTGAGCGGAAGATATTTCCTTTTTCACCATAGCCCTCTATGGGCTTCCAAATATCCCTTTGCCAATTCCACAAGAACAGCCTTAGCGAAAGGCTTCTTGAAGGGAAAGATGTAACTCTGTGAGATGAATTAACAGAACACAGAGCAGTTTCTCAGAAAGTTTCTTTCCAGTTTTCAGGGGAAGATATTTCCTTTTTCACCATAGCCCTCTATGGGCTTCCAAATATCCCTTTGCCAATTCCACAAGAACAGCCTTAGCGAAAGGCTTCTTGAAGGGAAATATGTAACTCTGTGAGATGAATTAACAGACAACAGAGCAGTTTCTCAGAAAGCTTCTTTCAAGTTTTCAGGGGAAGATATTTCCTTTTTCACCATAGCCCTCTATGGGCTTCCAAATATCCCTTTGCCAATTCCACAAGAATAGCCTTAGCGAAAGGCTTCTTGAAGGGAAACATGTAACCCTGTGAGATGAATTAAGAGAACACAGAGCAGTTTCTCAGAAAGCTTCTTTCCAGTTTTGAACGGAAGATATTTCCTTTTTCACCATGGCCCTCTATGGGCTTCCAAATATCCCTTTGCCAATTCCACAAGAAAAGCCTGAGCGAAAGGCTTCTTGAAGGGAAAGATGTAACTCTGTGAGATGAATTCACAGAACACAGAGCAGTTTCTCAGAAAGCTTCTTTCCATTTTTGAACGGAAGATATTTCCTTTTTCACCATGGCCCTCTATGGGCTTCCAAATATCCCTTTGCCAATTCCACAAGAACAGCCTTAGCGAAAGGCTTCTTGTAGGGAAACATGTAACCCTGTGAGATGAATTAAGAGAACGCAGAGCAGTTTCTCAGAAAGCTTCTATCCAGTTTTGAACGGAAGATATTTCCTTTTTCACCATGGCCCTCTATGGGCTTCCAAATATCCCTTTGCCAATTCCACAAGAACAGCCTGAGCGAAAGGCTTCTTGAAGGGAAAGATGTAACTCTGTGAGATGAATTCACAGAACACAGAGCAGTTTCTCAGAAAGCTTCTTTCCAGTTTTGAGCGGAAGATATTTCCTTTTCCACCATAGCCCTCTATGGGCTTCCAAATATCCCTTTGCCAATTCCACAAGAACAGCCTTAGCGAAAGTCTTCTTGAAGGGAAAGATGTAACTCCGTGAGATGAATTAACAGAACACAGAGCAGTTTCTCAGAAAGCTTCTTTCCAGTTTTGAACGGAAGATATTTCCTTTTTCACCATAGCCCTCTATGGGCTTCCAAATATCCCTTTGCCAATTCCACAATAACAGCCTAAGCGAAAGGCTTCTGGAAGGGAAAGATGTAACTCTGTGAGATGAATTAAGAGAACACAGAGCAGTTACTCAGAAAGCTTCTTTCCAGTTTTGAACGGAAGATATTTCCTTTTTCACCATAGCCCTCTATGGGCTTCCAAATATCACTATGCCAATTCCATAATAACAGCCTTAGCGAAAGGCTTCTTGAAGGGAAAGATGTAACTCTGTGATACGAATACACAGAACACAGAGCAGTTTCTCAGAAAGCTTCTTTCCAGTTTTGAACGGAAGATATTTCCTTTTTCACCATAGCCCTCTAGGGGTTCCAAATATCACTTTGCCAATTCCACAATAACAGCCTTAGCGAAGGGCTTCTTGAAGGGAAAGATGTAACTCTGTGAGATGAATTAACAGAACACAGAGCAGTTTCTCAGAAAGCTTCTTTCCAGTTTTGAACGGAAGATATTTCCTTTTTCACCATAGCCCTCTATGGGCTTCCAAATATCCCTTTCCCAATTCCACAAGAACAGCCTTAGCGAAAGGCTATTGAAGGAAAAGATGTAACTCAGTGAGATGAATTAACAGAACACAGAGCAGTTTCTCCGAAAGCTTCTTTCCAGTTTTGAACGGTAGATATTTCCTTTTTCACCATAGCCCTCTATGGGCTTCCAAATATCCCTTTGCCAATTCCACAAGAACAGCCTTAGCGAAAGGCTTCTTGCAGGGAAACATGTAACTCTGTGAGATGAATTAAAAGAACACAGAGCAGTTTCTCAGAAAGCTTCTTTCCAGTTTTCAGCGGAAGATATTTCCTTTTACACCATAGCCCTCTATGGGCTTCCAAATATCCCTTTGCCAATTCCACAATAACAGCCTTAGCGAAAGGCTTCTTGAAGGGAAAGATGTAACTCTCTGAGATGAATTAACAGAACACAGAGCAGTTTCTCAGAAAGCTTCTTTCCAGTTTTCAGCGGAAGATATTTCCTTTTTCATCATAGCCCTCTATGGGCTTCCAAATATCCCTTTGCCAATTAAACAAGAACAGCCTTAGCGAAAGGCTTCTTGAAGGGAAAGATGTAACTCTGTTAGATGAATTAACAGAACACAGAGCAGTTTCTCAGAAAGCTTCTTTCCAGTTTTGAGCGGAAGATATTTCCTTTTTCACCATGGCCCTCTATGGGCTTCCAAATATCCCTTTGCCAATTCCACAAGAACTGCCTTAGCGAAAGGCTTCTTGAAGGGAAAGATGTAACTCTGTGAGATGAATTAACAGAACACAGAGCAGTTTCTCAGAAAGCTTCTTTCCAGTTTTCAGGGGAAGATATTTCCTTTTTCACCATAGCCCTCTATGGGCTTCCAAATATCCCTTTGCCAATTCCACAAGAACAGCCTTAGCGAAAGGCTTCCTGAAAGGAAACATGTAACCCTGTGAGATGAATTAAGAGAACACAGAGCAGTTTCTCAGAAAGCTTCTTTCCAGTTTTGAACGGAAGATATTTCCTTTTTCACCATGGCCCTCTATGGGCTTCCAAATATCCCTTTGCCAATTCCACAAGAACAGCCTTAGCGAAAGGCTTCTTGAAGGGAAAAATGTAACTCCGTGAGATGAATTAACAGAACACAGAGCAGTTTCTCAGAAAGCTTCTTTCCAGTTTTGAACGGAAGATATTTCCTTTTTCACCATAGCCCTCTATGGGCTTCCAAATATCCCTTTGCCAATTCCACAAGAACAGCCTTAGCGAAAGGCTTCTTGAAGGGAAAGATGTAACTCTGTGAGATGAATTAAGAGAACACAGAGCAGTTACTCAGAAAGCTTCTTTCCAGTTTTGAACGGAAGATATTTCCTTTTTCACCATAGCCCTCTATGGGCTTCCAAATATCACTATGCCAATGCCATAATAACAGCCTTAGCGAAAGGCTTCTTGAAGGGAAAGATGTAACTCTGTGAGATGAATTCACAAAACACAGAGCAGTTTCTCAGAAAGCTTCTTTCCAGTTTTGAACGGAAGATATTTCCTTTTTCACCATAGCCCTCTATGGGCTTCCAAATATCCCTTTGCCAATTCCACAATAACAGCCTAAGCGAAAGGCTTCTTGAAGGGAAAGATGTAACTCTGTGAGATGAATTAAGAGAACACAGAGCAGTTACTCAGAAAGCTTCTTTCCAGTTTTGAACGGAAGATATTTCCTTTTTCACCATAGCCCTCTATGGGCTTCCAAATATCACTATGCCAATTCCATAATAACAGCCTTAGCGAAAGGCTTCTTGAAGGGAAAGATGTAACTCTGTGATACGAATACACAGAACACAGAGCAGTTTCTCAGAAAGCTTCTTTCCAGTTTTGAACGGAAGATATTTCCTTTTTCACCATAGCCCTCTAGGGGTTCCAAATATCACTTTGCCAATTCCACAATAACAGCCTTAGCGAAAGGCTTCTTGTAGGGAAACATGTAACCCTGTGAGATGAATTAAGAGAACACAGAGCAGTTTCTCAGAAAGCTTCTTTCCAGTTTTGAACGGAAGATATTTCCTTTTTCACCATGGCCCTCTATGGGCTTCCAAATATCCCTTTGCCAATTCCACAAGAACAGCCTGAGCGAAAGGCTTCTTGAAGGGAAAGATGTAACTCTGTGAGATGAATTCACAGAACACAGAGCAGTTTCTCAGAAAGCTTCTTTCCAGTTTTGAGCGGAAGATATTTCCTTTTCCACCATAGCCCTCTATGGGCTTCCAAATATCCCTTTGCCAATTCCACAAGAACAGCCTTAGCGAAAGTCTTCTTGAAGGGAAAGATGTAACTCCGTGAGATGAATTAACAGAACACAGAGCAGTTTCTCAGAAAGCTTCTTTCCAGTTTTGAACGGAAGATATTTCCTTTTTCACCATAGCCCTCTATGGGCTTCCAAATATCCCTTTGCCAATTCCACAATAACAGCCTAAGCGAAAGGCTTCTGGAAGGGAAAGATGTAACTCTGTGAGATGAATTAAGAGAACACAGAGCAGTTACTCAGAATGCTTCTTTCCAGTTTTGAACGGAAGATATTTCCTTTTTCACCATAGCCCTCTATGGGCTTCCAAATATCACTATGCCAATTCCATAATAACAGCCTTAGCGAAAGGCTTCTTGAAGGGAAAGATGTAACTCTGTGATACGAATACACAGAACACAGAGCAGTTTCTCAGAAAGCTTCTTTCCAGTTTTGAACGGAAGATATTTCCTTTTTCACCATAGCCCTCTAGGGGTTCCAAATATCACTTTGCCAATTCCACAATAACAGCCTTAGCGAAGGGCTTCTTGAAGGGAAAGATGTAACTCTGTGAGATGAATTAACAGAACACAGAGCAGTTTCTCAGAAAGCTTCTTTCCAGTTTTGAACGGAAGATATTTCCTTTTTCACCATAGCCCTCTATGGGCTTCCAAATATCCCTTTCCCAATTCCACAAGAACAGCCTTAGTGAAAGGCTATTGAAGGAAAAGATGTAACTCAGTGAGATGAATTAACAGAACACAGAGCAGTTTCTCCGAAAGCTTCTTTCCAGTTTTGAACGGAAGATATTTCCTTATTCACCATAGCCCTCTATGGGCTTCCAAATATCCCTTTGCCAATTCCACAAGAACAGCCTTAGCGAAAGGCTTCTTGCAGGGAAACATGTAACTCTGTGAGATGAATTAAAAGAACACAGAGCAGTTTCTCAGAAAGCTTCTTTCCAGTTTTCAGCGGAAGATATTTCCTTTTACACCATAGCCCTCTATGGGCTTCCAAATATCCCTTTGCCAATTCCACAATAACAGCCTTAGCGAAAGGCTTCTTGAAGGGAAAGATGTAACTCTCTGAGATGAATTAACAGAACACAGAGCAGTTTCTCAGAAAGCTTCTTTCCAGTTTTCAGCGGAAGATATTTCCTTTTTCATCATAGCCCTCTATGGGCTTCCAAATATCCCTTTGCCAATTAAACAAGAACAGCCTTAGCGAAAGGCTTCTTGAAGGGAAAGATGTAACTCTGTGAGATGAATTAACAGAACACAGAGCAGTTTCTCAGAAAGCTTCTTTCCAGTTTTGAGCGGAAGATATTTCCTTTTTCACCATGGCCCTCTATGGGCTTCCAAATATCCCTTTGCCAATTCCACAAGAACTGCCTTAGCGAAAGGCTTCTTGAAGGGAAAGACGTAACTCTGTGAGATGAATTAACAGAACACAGAGCAGTTTCTCAGAAAGCTTCTTTCCAGTTTTCAGGGGAAGATATTTCCTTTTTCACCATAGCCCTCTATGGGCTTCCAAATATCCCTTTGCCAATTCCACAAGAACAGCCTTAGCGAAAGGCTTCTTGAAAGGAAACATGTAACCCTGTGAGATGAATTAAGAGAACACAGAGCAGTTTCTCAGAAAGCTTCTTTCCAGTTTTGAACGGAAGATATTTCCTTTTTCACCATGGCCCTCTATGGGCTTCCAAATATCCCTTTGCCAATTCCACAAGAACAGCCTTAGCGAAAGGCTTCTTGAAGGGAAAAATGTAACTCCGTGAGATGAATTAACAGAACACAGAGCAGTTTCTCAGAAAGCTTCTTTCCAGTTTTGAACGGAAGATATTTCCTTTTTCACCATAGCCCTCTATGGGCTTCCAAATATCCCTTTGCCAATTCCACAAGAACAGCCTTAGCGAAAGGCTTCTTGAAGGGAAAGATGTAACTCTGTGAGATGAATTAAGAGAACACAGAGCAGTTACTCAGAAAGCTTCTTTCCAGTTTTGAACGGAAGATATTTCCTTTTTCACCATAGCCCTCTATGGGCTTCCAAATATCACTATGCCAATGCCATAATAACAGCCTTAGCGAAAGGCTTCTTGAAGGGAAAGATGTAACTCTGTGAGATGAATTCACAAAACACAGAGCAGTTTCTCAGAAAGCTTCTTTCCAGTTTTGAACGGAAGATATTTCCTTTTTCACCATAGCCCTCTATGGGCTTCCAAATATCCCTTTGCCAATTCCACAATAACAGCCTTAGCGAAAGGCTTCTTGAAGGGAAACATGTAACCCTGTGAGATGAATTAAGAGAACACAGAGCAGTTTCTCAGAAAGCTTCTTTCCAGTTTTGAACGGAAGATATTTCCTTTTTCACCATGGCCCTCTACGGGCTTCCAAATATCCCTTTGAAAATTCCACAAGAACAGCCTTAGCGAAAGGCTTCTTGAAGGGAAAGATGTAACTCTGTGAGATGAATTCACAGAACACAGAGCAGTTTCTCAGAAAGCTTCTTTCCAGTTTTCAGCGGAAGATATTTCCTTTTTCACCATAGCCCTCTATGGGCTTCCAAATATCCCTTTGCCAATTCCACAAGAACAGCCTTAGCGAAAGGCTTCTTGAAGGGAAATATGTAACTCTGTGAGATGAATTAACAGAACACAGAGCAGTTTCTCAGAAAGCTTCTTTCCAGTTTTCAGGGGAAGATATTTCCTTTTTCACCATAGCCCTCTATGGGCTTCCAAATATCCCTTTACCAATTCCACAAGAACAGCCTTAGCGAAAGGCTTCTTGAAGGGAAACATGTAACCCTGTGAGATGAATTAAGAGAACACAGAGAGGTTTCTCAGAAAGCTTCTTTCCAGTTTTGAACGGAAGATATTTCCTTTTTCACCATGGCCCTCTACGGGCTTCCAAATATCCCTTTGAAAATTCCACAAGAACAGCCTTAGCGAAAGGTTTCTTGAAGGGAAAGATGTAACTCTGTGAGATGAATTCACAGAACACAGAGCAGTTTCTCAGAAAGCTTCTTTCCAGTTTTCAGCGGAAGATATTTCCTTTTTCACAATAGCCCTCTATGGGCTTCCAAATATCCCTTTGCCAATTCCACAAGAACAGCCTTAGCGAAAGGCTTCTTGAAGGGAAATATGTAACTCTGTGAGATGAATTAACAGAACACAGAGCAGTTTCTCAGAAAGCTTCTTTCCAGTTTTCAGGGGAAGATATTTCCTTTTTCACCATAGCCCTCTATGGGCTTCCAAATATCCCTTTACCAATTCCACAAGAACAGCCTTAGCGAAAGGCTTCTTGAAGGGAAACATGTAACCCTGTGAGATGAATTAAGAGAACACAGAGAGGTTTCTCAGAAAGCTTCTTTCCAGTTTTGAACGGAAGATATTTCCTTTTTCACCATGGCCCTCAAAGGGCTTCCAAATATCCCTTTGCCAATTCCACAAGAACAGCCTGAGCGAAAGGCTTCTTGAAGGGAAAGATGTAACTCTGTGAGATGAATTCACAGAACACAGAGCAGTTTCTCAGAAAGCTTCTTTCCAGTTTTGAGCGGAAGATATTTCCTTTTTCACCATAGCCCTCTATGGGCTTCCAAATATCCCTTTGCCAATTCCACAAGAACAGCCTTAGCGAAAGTCTTCTTGAAGGGAAAGATGTAACTCCGTGAGATGAATTAACAGAACACAGAGCAGTTTCTCAGAAAGCTTCTTTCCAGTTTTGAACGGAAGATATTTCCTTTTTCACCATAGCCCTCTATGGGCTTCCAAATATCCCTTTGCCAATTCCACAAGAACAGCCTGAGCGAAAGGCTTCTTGAAGGGAAAGATGTAACTCTGTGAGATGAATTCACAGAACACAGAGAAGTTTCTCAGATAGCTTCTTTCCAGTTTTGAGCGGAAGATATTTCCTTTTTCACCATAGCCCTCTATGGGCTTCCAAATATCCCTTTGCCAATTCCACAAGAACAGCCTTAGCGAAAGGCTTCTTGAAGGGAAAGATGTAACTCTGTGAGATGAATTAACAGAACACAGAGCAGTTTCTCAGAAAGTTTCTTTCCAGTTTTCAGGGGAAGATATTTCCTTTTTCACCATAGCCCTCTATGGGCTTCCAAATATCCCTTTGCCAATTCCACAAGAACAGCCTTAGCGAAAGGCTTCTTGAAGGGAAATATGTAACTCTGTGAGATGAATTAACAGACAACAGAGCAGTTTCTCAGAAAGCTTCTTTCAAGTTTTCAGGGGAAGATATTTCCTTTTTCACCATAGCCCTCTATGGGCTTCCAAATATCCCTTTGCCAATTCCACAAGAATAGCCTTAGCGAAAGGCTTCTTGAAGGGAAACATGTAACCCTGTGAGATGAATTAAGAGAACACAGAGCAGTTTCTCAGAAAGCTTCTTTCCAGTTTTGAACGGAAGATATTTCCTTTTTCACCATGGCCCTCTATGGGCTTCCAAATATCCCTTTGCCAATTCCACAAGAACAGCCTGAGCGAAAGGCTTCTTGAAGGGAAAGATGTAACTCTGTGAGATGAATTCACAGAACACAGAGCAGTTTCTCAGAAAGCTTCTTTCCATTTTTGAACGGAAGATATTTCCTTTTTCACCATGGCCCTCTATGGGCTTCCAAATATCCCTTTGCCAATTCCACAAGAACAGCCTTAGCGAAAGGCTTCTTGTAGGGAAACATGTAACCCTGTGAGATGAATTAAGAGAACACAGAGCAGTTTCTCAGAAAGCTTCTTTCCAGTTTTGAACGGAAGATATTTCCTTTTTCACCATGGCCCTCTATGGGCTTCCAAATATCCCTTTGCCAATTCCACAAGAACAGCCTGAGCGAAAGGCTTCTTGAAGGGAAAGATGTAACTCTGTGAGATGAATTCACAGAACACAGAGCAGTTTCTCAGAAAGCTTCTTTCCAGTTTTGAGCGGAAGATATTTCCTTTTCCACCATAGCCCTCTATGGGCTTCCAAATATCCCTTTGCCAATTCCACAAGAACAGCCTTAGCGAAAGTCTTCTTGAAGGGAAAGATGTAACTCCGTGAGATGAATTAACAGAACACAGAGCAGTTTCTCAGAAAGCTTCTTTCCAGTTTTGAACGGAAGATATTTCCTTTTTCACCATAGCCCTCTATGGGCTTCCAAATATCCCTTTGCCAATTCCACAATAACAGCCTAAGCGAAAGGCTTCTGGAAGGGAAAGATGTAACTCTGTGAGATGAATTAAGAGAACACAGAGCAGTTACTCAGAATGCTTCTTTCCAGTTTTGAACGGAAGATATTTCCTTTTTCACCATAGCCCTCTATGGGCTTCCAAATATCACTATGCCAATTCCATAATAACAGCCTTAGCGAAAGGCTTCTTGAAGGGAAAGATGTAACTCTGTGATACGAATACACAGAACACAGAGCAGTTTCTCAGAAAGCTTCTTTCCAGTTTTGAACGGAAGATATTTCCTTTTTCACCATAGCCCTCTAGGGGTTCCAAATATCACTTTGCCAATTCCACAATAACAGCCTTAGCGAAGGGCTTCTTGAAGGGAAAGATGTAACTCTGTGAGATGAATTAACAGAACACAGAGCAGTTTCTCAGAAAGCTTCTTTCCAGTTTTGAACGGAAGATATTTCCTTTTTCACCATAGCCCTCTATGGGCTTCCAAATATCCCTTTCCCAATTCCACAAGAACAGCCTTAGCGAAAGGCTATTGAAGGAAAAGATGTAACTCAGTGAGATGAATTAACAGAACACAGAGCAGTTTCTCCGAAAGCTTCTTTCCAGTTTTGAACGGAAGATATTTCCTTATTCACCATAGCCCTCTATGGGCTTCCAAATATCCCTTTGCCAATTCCACAAGAACAGCCTTAGCGAAAGGCTTCTTGCAGGGAAACATGTAACTCTGTGAGATGAATTAAAAGAACACAGAGCAGTTTCTCAGAAAGCTTCTTTCCAGTTTTCAGCGGAAGATATTTCCTTTTACACCATAGCCCTCTATGGGCTTCCAAATATCCCTTTGCCAATTCCACAATAACAGCCTTAGCGAAAGGCTTCTTGAAGGGAAAGATGTAACTCTCTGAGATGAATTAACAGAACACAGAGCAGTTTCTCAGAAAGCTTCTTTCCAGTTTTCAGCGGAAGATATTTCCTTTTTCATCATAGCCCTCTATGGGCTTCCAAATATCCCTTTGCCAATTAAACAAGAACAGCCTTAGCGAAAGGCTTCTTGAAGGGAAAGATGTAACTCTGTGAGATGAATTAACAGAACACAGAGCAGTTTCTCAGAAAGCTTCTTTCCAGTTTTGAGCGGAAGATATTTCCTTTTTCACCATGGCCCTCTATGGGCTTCCAAATATCCCTTTGCCAATTCCGCAAGAACTGCCTTAGCGAAAGGCTTCTTGAAGGGAAAGATGTAACTCTGTGAGATGAATTAACAGAACACAGAGCAGTTTCTCAGAAAGCTTCTTTCCAGTTTTCAGGGGAAGATATTTCCTTTTTCACCATAGCCCTCTATGGGCTTCCAAATATCCCTTTGCCAATTCCACAAGAACAGCCTTAGCGAAAGGCTTCTTGAAAGGAAACATGTAACCCTGTGAGATGAATTAAGAGAACACAGAGCAGTTTCTCAGAAAGCTTCTTTCCAGTTTTGAACGGAAGATATTTCCTTTTTCACCATGGCCCTCTATGGGCTTCCAAATATCCCTTTGCCAATTCCACAAGAACAGCCTTAGCGAAAGGCTTCTTGAAGGGAAAAATGTAACTCCGTGAGATGAATTAACAGAACACAGAGAAGTTTCTCAGAAAGCTTCTTTCCAGTTTTGAACGGAAGATATTTCCTTTTTCACCATAGCCCTCTATGGGCTTCCAAATATCCCTTTGCCAATTCCACAAGAACAGCCTTAGCGAAAGGCTTCTTGAAGGGAAAGATGTAACTCTGTGAGATGAATTAAGAGAACACAGAGCAGTTACTCAGAAAGCTTCTTTCCAGTTTTGAACGGAAGATATTTCCTTTTTCACCATAGCCCTCTATGGGCTTCCAAATATCACTATGCCAATGCCATAATAACAGCCTTAGCGAAAGGCTTCTTGAAGGGAAAGATGTAACTCTGTGAGATGAATTCACAAAACACAGAGCAGTTTCTCAGAAAGCTTCTTTCCAGTTTTGAACGGAAGATATTTCCTTTTTCACCATAGCCCTCTATGGGCTTCCAAATATCACTTTGCCAATTCCACAAGAACAGCCTTAGCGAAGGGCTTCTTGAAGGGAAAGATGTAACTCTGTGAGATGAATTAACAGAACACAGAGCAGTTTCTCAGAAAGCTTCTTTCCAGTTTTGAACGGAAGATATTTCCTTTTTCACCATAGCCCTCTATGGGCTTCCAAATATCCCTTTCCCAATTCCACAAGAACAGCCTTAGCGAAAGGCTATAGAAGGAAAAGATGTAACTCTGTGAGATGAATTAACAGAACACAGAGCATTTTCTCAGAAAGCTTCTTTCCAGTTTTGAACGGAAGATATTTCCTTTTTCACCATGGCTCTCTATGGGCTTCCTAATATCCCTTTGCCAATTCCACAAGAACAGCCTGAGCGAAAGGCTTCTTGAAGGGAAAGATGTAACTCTGTGAGATGAATTCACAGAACACAGAGCAGTTTCTCAGAAAGCTTCTTTCCAGTTTTCAGCGGAAGATATTTCCTTTTTCACCATAGCCCTCTATGGGCTTCCAAATATCCCTTTGCCAATTCCACAAGAACAGCATTAGCGAAAGTCTTCTTGAAGGGAAAGATGTAACTCCGTGAGATGAATTAACAAACACAGAGCAGTTTCTCAGAAAGCTTCTTTCCAGTTTTGAACGGAAGATATTTCCTTTTTCACCATAGCCCTCTAAGGGCTTCCAAATATCCCTTTGCATATTCCACAAGAACAGCCTTAGCGAAAGGCTTCTTGAAGGGAAAGATGTAACTCTGTGAGATGAATTAAGAGAACACAGAGCAGTTACTCAGAAAGCTTCTTTCCAGTTTTGAACGGAAGATATTTCCTTTTTCACCATAGCCCTCTATGGGCTTCCAAATATCACTATGCCAATTCCACAATAACAGCCTTAGCGAAAGGCTTCTTGAAGGGAAAGATGTAACTCTGTGAGATGAATTAAAAGAACACAGAGCAGTTACTCAGAAAGCTTCTTTCCAGTTTTGAACGGAAGATATTTCCTTTTTCACCATAGCCCTCTATGGGCTTCCAAATATCACTATGCCAATTCCACAATAACAGCCTTAGCGAAAGGCTTCTTGAAGGGAAAGATGTAACTCTCTGAGATGAATTAACAGAACACAGAGCAGTTTCTCAGAAAGCTTCTTTCCAGTTTTGAACGGAAGATATTTCCTTTTTCACCATAGCCCTCTAAGGGCTTCCAAATATCCCTTTGCCAATTCCAGAAGAACAGCCTTAGGGAAAGGCTTCTTGAAGGGAAAGATGTAACTCCGTGAGATGAATTCACAGAACACAGAGCAGTTTCTCAGAAAGCTTCTTTCCAGTTTTGAACGGAAGATATTTCCTTTGTCACCGTAGCCCTCTATGGGCTTCCAAATATCCCTTTGAAAATTCCACAAGAACAGCCTTAGCGAAAGGCTTCTTGAAGGGAAAGATGTAACTCTGTGAGATGAATTAACAGAACACAGAGCAGTTTCTCAGAAAGCTTCTTTCCAGTTTTCAGCGGAAGATATTTCCTTTTTCACCATAGCCCTCTATGGGCTTCCAAATATCCCTTTGCCAATTCCACAAGAACAGCCTTAGCGAAAGGCTTCTTGAAGGGAAAGATGTAACTCTGTGAGATGAATTAAGAGTACACAGAGCAGTTACTCAGAAAGCTTCTTTCCAGTTTTGAACGGAAGATATTTCCCTTTTCACCAGAGCCCTCTATGGGCTTCCAAATATCACTATGCGAATTCCATAATAACAGCCTTAGCGAAAGGCTTCTTGAAGGGAAAGATGTAACTCTGTGAGATGAATTCACAGAACACAGAGCAGATTCTCAGAAAGCTTCTTTCCAGTTTTGAACGGAAGATATTTCCTTTTTCACCATAGCCCTCTATGGGCTTCCAAATATCACTTTGAAAATTCCACAAGAACAGCCTTAGCGAAGGGCTTCTTGAAGGGAAAGATGTAACTCTGTGAGATGAATTAACAGAACACAGAGCAGTTTCTCAGAAAGCTTCTTTCCAGTTTTGAACGGAAGATATTTCCTTTTTCTCCATAGCCCTCTATGGGCTTCCAAATATCCCTTTGCCAATTCCACAATAACAGCCTTAGCGAAAGGCTTCTTGAAGGGAAAGGTGTAACTCTGTGAGATGAATTAACAGAACACAGAGCAGTTTCTCAGAAAGCTTCTTTCCAGTTTTGAACGGAAGATATTTCCTTTTTCACCATAGCCCTCTATGGGCTTCCAAATATCCCTTTGCCAATTCCACAAGAACAGCCTTAGCGAAAGGCTTCTTGAAGGGAAACATGTAACTCTGTGAGATGAATTAAAAGAACACAGAGCAGTTTCTCAGAAAGCTTCTTTCCAGTTTTCAGCGGAAGATATTTCCTTTTTCACCATAGCCCTCTAAGGGCTTCCAAATATCCCTTTGCCAATTCCACAATAACAGCCTTAGCGAAAGGCTTCTTGAAGGGAAAGATGTAACTCTCTGAGATGAATTAACAGAACACAGAGCAGTTTCTCAGAAAGCTTCTTTCCAGTTTTCAGCGGAAGATATTTCCTTTTTCATCATAGCCCTCTATGGGCTTCAAAATATCCCTTTGCCAATTCCACAAGAACAGCCTTAGCGAAAGGATTCTTGAAGGGAAAGATGTAACTCAGTGAGATGAATTAACAGAACACAGAGCAGTTTCTCAGAAGGCTTCTTTCCAGTTTTGAACGGAAGATATTTCCTTTTTCACCATAGCCCTCTAAGGGCTTCCAAATATCCCTTTGCCAATTCCAGAAGAACAGCCTTAGGGAAAGGCTTCTTGAAGGGAAAGATGTAACTCTGTGAGATGAATTAACAGAACACAGAGCAGTTTCTCAGAAAGCTTCTTTCCAGTTTTGAACGGAAGATATTTCCTTTGTCACCATGGCCCTCTATGGGCTTCCAAATATCCCTTTGAAAATTCCACAAGAACAGCCTTAGCGAAAGGCTTCTTGAAGGGAAAGATGTAACTCTGTGAGATGAATTAACAGAACACAGAGCAGTTTCTCAGAAAGCTTCTTTCCAGTTTTCAGCGGAAGATATTTCCTTTTTCACCATAGCCCTCTATGGGCTTCCAAATATCCCTTTGCCAATTCCACAAGAACAGACTTAGCGAAAGGCTTCTTGAAGGGAAAGATGTAACTCTGTGAGATGAATTCACAAAACACAGAGCAGTTTCTCAGAAAGCTTCTTTCGAGTTTTGAACGGAACATATTTCCTTTTTCACCATAGCCCTCTATGGGCTTCCAAATATCGCTTTGCCAATTCCACAAGAACAGCTTTAGCGAAAGGCTTCTTGAAGGGAAACATGTAATTCTGTGAGATGAATTAACAGAACACAGAGCAGTTTCTCAGAAAGCTTCTTTCCTGTTTTGAACGGAAGATATTTCCTTTGTCACCATAGCCCTCTATGGGCTTCCAAATAACCCTTTGCCAATTCCACAAGAACAGCCTTAGCGAAAGGCTTCTTGAAGGGAAATATGTAACTCTGTGAGATGAATTCACAGAACACAGAGCAGTTTCTCAGAAAGCTTCTTTCCAGTTTTGAACGGAAGATATTTCCTTTTTCACCATAGCCCTCTATGGGCTTCCAAATATCCCCTTGCCAATTCCACAAGAACAGCCTTAGCGAAAGGCTTCTTGAAGGGAAAGATGTAACTCTGTGAGATGAATAAACAGAACACAGAGGAGTTTCTCAGAAAGCTTCTTTCCAGTTTTGAACGGAAGATATTTCCTTTTTCACCATAGCCCTCTATGGGATTCCAAATATCCCTTTGCCAATTCCACAAGAACAGCCTTAGCGAAAGGCTTCTTGAAGGGAAAGATGTAACTCTTTGAGATGAATTAAAAGAACACAGAGCAGTTTCTCAGAAAGCTTCTTTCCATTTTTCAGCGGAAGATATTTCTTTTTTCACCATAGCCCTCTATGCGCTTCCAATTATCCCTTTGCCAATTCCACAAGAACAGCCTTAGCGAAAGGCTTCTTGAAGGGAAAGATGTAACTCTGTGAGATGAATTCACAGAACACAGAGCAGTTTCTCAGAAAGCTTCTTTCCAGTTTTGAACTGAAGATATTTCCTTTGTCACCATAGCCCTCTATGGGCTTCCAAATATCCCTTTGAAAATTCCACAAGAACAGCCTTAGCGAAAGGCTTCTTGAAGGGAAAGATGTAACTCTGTGAGATGAATTAACAGAACACAGAGCAGTTTCTCAGAAAGCTTCTTTCCAGTTTTCAGCGGAAGATATTTCCTTTTTCACCATAGCCCTCTATGGGCTTCCAAATATCCCTTTGCCAATTCCACAAGAACAGCCTTAGGGAAAGGCTTCTTGAAGAGAAAGATGTAACTCTGTGAGATGAATTCACAAAACACAGAGCAGTTTCTCAGAAAGCTTCTTTCCAGTTTTGAACGGAAGATATTTCCTTTTTCACCATAGCCCTCTATGGGCTTCCAAATATCCCTTTGCCAATTCCACAAGAACAGCTTTAGCGAAAGGCTTCTTGAAGGGAAGCATGTAACTCTGTGAGATGAATTAACAGAACACAGAGCAGTTTCTCAGAAAGCTTCTTTCCAGTTTTGAACGGAAGATATTTCCTTTTTCACCATAGCCCTCTAGGGGCTTCCAAATATCCCTTTGCCAATTCCACAAGAACAGCCTGAGCGAAAGGCTTCTTGAAGGGAAAGATGTAACTCTGTGAGATGAATTCACAGAACACAGAGAAGTTTCTCAGAAAGCTTCTTTCCCGTTTTGAGCGGAAGATATTTCCTTTTTCACCATAGCCCTCTATGGGCTTCCAAATATCCCTTTGCCAATTCCACAAGAACAGCCTTAGCGAAAGGCTTCTGGAAGGGAAAGATGTAACTTTGTGAGATGAATTAACAGAACACAGAGCAGTTTCTCAGAAAGCTTCTTTCCAGTTTTGAACGGAAGATATTTCCTTTTTCAACATAGCCCTCTATGGGCTTCCAAATATCCCTTTGCCAATTCCACAAGAACAGCCTTAGCGAAAGGCTTCTTGAAGGGAAACATGTAACTCTGTGAGATGAATTAAAAGAACACAGAGGAGTTTCTCAGAAAGCTTCTTTCCAGTTTTCAGCGGAAGATATTTCCTTTTTCACCATAGCCCTCTATGGGCTTCCAAATATCCCTTTGCCAATTCCACAATAACAGCCTTAGCGAAAGGCTTCTTGAAGGGAACGATGTAACTCTCTGAGATGAATTAACAGAACACAGAGCAGTTTCTCAGAAAGCTTCTTTCCAGTTTTGAACGGAAGATATTTCCTTTTTCACCATAGCCCTGTATTGGCTTCCAAATATCCCTTTGCCAATTCCACAAGAACAGCTTTAGCGAAAGGCTTCTTGAAGGGAAACATGTAACTCTGTGAGATGAATTCACAGAACACAGAGCAGTTTCTCAGAAAGCTTCTTTCCAGTTTTGAACGGAAGATATTTCCTTTTTCACCATAGCCCTCTATGGGTTTCCAAATATCCCCTTGCCAATTCCACAAGAACAGCCTTAGCGAAAGGCTTCTTGAAGGGAAAGATGTAACTCTGTGAGATGAATTAACAGAACACAGAGGAGTTTATCAGAAAGCTTCTTTCCAGTTTTGAACGGAAGATATTTCCTTTTTCACCATAGCCGTCTATGGGCTTCCAAATATCCCTTTGCCAATTCCACAAGAACAGCCTTAGCGAAAGGCTTCTTGAAGGGAAAGATGTAACTCTGTGAGATGAATTCACAGAACACAGAGCAGTTTCTCAGAAAGCTTCTTTCCAGTTTTGAACGGAAGATATTTAATTTGTCACCATAGCCCTCTATGGGCTTCCAAATATCCCTTTGCCAATTCCACAAGAACAGCTTTAGCGAAAGGCTTCTTGAAGGGAAACATGTAACTCTGTGAGATGAATTAACAGAACACAGAGCAGTTTCTCAGAAAGCTTCTTTCCACTTTTGAACGGAAGATATTTCCTTTTTCACCATAGCCCTCTATGGGCTTCCAAATATCCCTTTGCCAATTCCACAAGAACAGAGTGAACGAAAGGCTTCTTGAAGGGAAAGATGTAACTCTGTGAGATGAATTCACGGAACACAGAGAAGTTTCTCAGAAAGCTTCTTTCCAGTTTTCAGCGGAAGATATTTCCTTTTTCACCATAGCCCTCTATGGGCTTCCAAATAACCCTTTGCCAATTCCACAAGAACAGCCTTAGCGAAAGGCTTCTTGAAGGGAAATATGTAACTCTGTGAGATGAATTCACAGAACACAGAGCAGTTTCTCAGAAAGCTTCTTTCCAGTTTTGATCGGAAGATATTTCCTTTTTCACCATAGCCCTCTATGGGCTTCCAAATATCCCCTTGCCAATTCTACAAGAACAGCCTTAGCGAAAGGCTTCTTGAAGGGAAAGATGTAACTCTGTGAGATGAATTAACAGAACACAGAGGAGTTTCTCAGAAAGCTTCTTTCCAGTTTTGAACAGAAGATATTTCCTTTTTCACCATAGCCCTCTATGGGCTTCCAAATATCCCATTGCCAATTCCACAAGAACAGCCTTAGCGAAAGGCTTCTTGAAGGTAAAGATGTAATTCTGTGAGATGAATTAAAAGAACACAGAGCAGTTTCTCAGAAAGCTTCTTTCCAGTTTTCAGCGGAAGATATTTCCTTTTTCACCATAGCCCTCTATGGGCTTCCAAATATCCCTTTGCCAATTCCACAAGAACAGCCTTAGCGAAAGGCTTCTTGAAGGGAAAGATGTAACTCTGTGAGATGAATTTACAGAACACAGAGCAGTTTCTCAGAAAGCTTCTTTCCAGTTTTGAACGGAAGATATTTAATTTGTCACCATAGCCCTCTATGGGCTTCCAAATATCCCTTTGCCAATTCCACAAGAACAGCCTTAGCGAAAGGCTTCTTGAAGGGAAAGATGTAACTCTGTGAGATGAATTAACAGAACACAGAGCAGTTTCTCAGAAAGCTTCTTTCCAGTTTTCAGGGGAAGATATTTCCTTTTTCACCATAGCCCTCTATGGGCTTCCAAATATCCCTTTGCCAATTCCACAAGAACAGCCTTAGCGAAAGGCTTCTTGAAGGGAAAGATGTAACTCTGTGAGATGAATTCACAGAACACAGAGCAGTTTATCAGAAAGCTTCTTTCCAGTTTTGAACGGAAGATATTTCCTTTTTCACCATAGCCCTCTATAGGCTTCCAAATATCCCTTTGCCAATTCCAGAAGAACAGCCTTAGGGAAAGGCTTCTTGAAGGGAAAGATGTAACTCTGTGAGATGAATTCACAAAACACAGAGCAGTTTCTCAGAAAGCTTCTTTCCAGTTTTGAACGGAAGATATTTCCTTTTTCACCATAGCCCTCTATGGGCTTCCAAATATCCCATTGCCAATTCCACAAGAACAGCCTTAGCGAAAGGCTTCTTGAAGGGAAAGATGTAATTCTGTGAGATGAATTAAAAGAACACAGAGCAGTTTCTCAGAAAGCTTCTTTCCAGTTTTCAGCGGAAGATATTTCCTTTTTCACCATAGCCCTCTATGGGCTTCCAAATATCCCTTTGCCAATTCCACAAGAACAGCCTTAGCGAAAGGCTTCTTGAAGGGAAAGATGTAACTCTGTGAGATGAATTTACAGAACACAGAGCAGTTTCTCAGAAAGCTTCTTTCCAGTTTTGAACGGAAGATATTTAATTTGTCACCATAGCCCTCTATGGGCTTCCAAATATCCCTTTGCCAATTCCACAAGAACAGCCTTAGCGAAAGGCTTCTTGAAGGGAAAGATGTAACTCTGTGAGATGAATTAACAGAACACAGAGCAGTTTCTCAGAAAGCTTCTTTCCAGTTTTCAGGGGAAGATATTTCCTTTTTCACCATAGCCCTCTATGGGCTTCCAAATATCCCTTTGCCAATTCCACAAGAACAGCCTTAGCGAAAGGCTTCTTGAAGGGAAAGATGTAACTCTGTGAGATGAATTCACAGAACACAGAGCAGTTTATCAGAAAGCTTCTTTCCAGTTTTGAACGGAAGATATTTCCTTTTTCACCATAGCCCTCTATAGGCTTCCAAATATCCCTTTGCCAATTCCAGAAGAACAGCCTTAGGGAAAGGCTTCTTGAAGGGAAAGATGTAACTCTGTGAGATGAATTCACAAAACACAGAGCAGTTTCTCAGAAAGCTTCTTTCCAGTTTTGAACGGAAGATATTTCCTTTTTCACCATAGCCCTCTATGGGCTTCCAAATATCCCTTTGCCAATTCCACAAGAACAGCTTTAGCGAAAGGCTTCTTGAAGGGAAACATGTAACTCTGTGAGATGAATTAACAGAACACAGAGCAGTTTCTCAGAAAGCTTCTTTCCAGTTTTCAGGGGAAGATATTTCCTTTTTCACCATAGCCCTCTATGGGCTTCCAAATATCCCTTTGCCAATTCCACAAGAACAGCCTGAGCGAGAGGCTTCTTGAAGGGAAAGATGTAACTCTGTGTGATGAATTAACAGAACACAGAGCAGTTTCTCAGAAAGCTTCTTTCCAGTTTTCAGGGGAAGATATTTCCTTTTTCACCATAGCCCTCTATGGGCTTCCAAATATCCCTTTGCCAATTCCACAAGAACAGCCTTAGCGAAAGGCTTCTTGAAGGGAAACATGTAACTCTGTGAGATGAATTAAGAGAACACAGAGTAGTTTCTCAGAAAGCTTCTTTCCAGTTTTGAACGGAAGATATTTCCTTTTTCACCATGGCCCTCTATGGGCTTCCAAATATCCCTTTGCCAATTCCACAAGAACAGCCTGAGCGAAAGGCTTCTTGAAGGGAAAGATGTAACTCTGTGAGATGAATTCACAGAACACAGAGCAGTTTCTCAGAAAGCTTCTTTCCAGTTTTGAACGGAAGATATTTCCTTTTTCACCATAGCCCTCTATGGGCTTCCAAATATCCCTTTGCCAATTCCACAAGAACAGCCTTAGCGAAAGTCTTCTTGAAGGTAAAGATGTAACTCCGTGAGATGAATTAACAGAACACAGAGCAGTTTCTCAGAAAGCTTCTTTCCAGTTTTGAACGGAAGATATTTCCTTTTTCACCATAGCCCTCTATGGGCTTCCAAATATCCCTTTGCCAATTCCACAATAACAGCCTTAGCGAAAGGCTTCTTGAAGGGAAAGATGTAACTCTGTGAGATGAATTAAGAGAACACAGAGCAGTTACTCAGAAAGTTTCTTTCCAGTTTTGAACGGAAGATATTTCCTTTTTCACCATAGCCCTCTATGGGCTTCCAAATATCTCTATGCCAATTCCATAATAACAGCCTTAGCGAAAGGCTTCTTGAAGGGAAAGATGTAACTCTGTGAGATGAATTAACAGAACACAGAGCAGTTTCTCAGAAAGCTTCTTTCCAGTTTTGAACGGAAGATATTTCCTTTGTCACCGTAGCCCTCTATGGGCTTCCAAATATCCCTTTGAAAATTCCACAAGAACAGCCTTAGCGAAAGGCTTCTTGAAGGGAAAGATGTAACTCTGTGAGATGAATTAACAGAACACAGAGCAGTTTCTCAGAAAGCTTCTTTCCAGTTTTCAGCGGAAGATATTTCCTTTTTCACCATAGCCCTCTATGGGCTTCCAAATATCCCTTTGCCAATTCCACAAGAACAGACTTAGCGAAAGGCTTCTTAAAGGGAAAGATGTAACTCTGTGAGATGAATTCACAAAACACAGAGCAGTTTCTCAGAAAGCTTCTTTCCAGTTTTGAACGGAAGATATTTCCTTTTTCACCATAGCCCTCTATGGGTTTCCAAATATCCCTTTGCCAATTCCACAAGAACAGCTTTAGCGAAAGGCTTCTTCAAGGGAAACATGTAATTCTGTGAGATGAATTAACAGAACACAGAGCAGTTTCTCAGAAAGCTTCTTTCCAGTTTTCAGGGGAAGATATTTCCTTTTTCACCATAGCCCTCTATGGGCTTCCAAATATCCCTTTGCCAATTCCACAAGAACAGCCTGAGCGAAAGGCTTCTTGAAGGGAAAGATGTAACTCTGTGAGATGAATTCACAGAACATAGAGAAGTTTCTCAGAAAGCTTCTTTCCAGTTTTGAGCGGAAGATATTTCCTTTTTCACCATAGCCCTCTATGGGCTTCCAAATAACCCTTTGCCAATTCCACAAGAACAGCCTTAGCGAAAGGCTTCTTGAAGGGAAATATGTAACTCTGTGAGATGAATTCACAGAACACAGAGCAGTTTCTCAGAAAGCTTCTTTCCAGTTTTGAACGGAAGATATTTCCTTTTTCACCATAGCCCTCTATGGGCTTCCAAATATCCCCTTGCCAATTCCACAAGAACAGCCTTAGCGAAAGGCTTCTTGAAGGGAAAGATGTAACTCTGTGAGATGAATTCACAGAACACAGAGCAGTTTCTCCGAAAGCTTCTTTCCAGTTTTGAACGGAAGATATTTCCTTTTTCACCATAGCCCTCTATGGGATTCCAAATATCCCTTTGCCAATTCCACAAGAACAGCCTTAGCGAAAGGCTTCTTGAAGGGAAAGTTGTAACTCTGTGAGATGAATTCACAGAACACAGAGCAGTTTCTCAGAAAGCTTCTTTCCAGTTTTCAGGGGAAGATATTTCCTTTTTCACCATAGCCCTCTATGGGCTTCCAAGTATACCTTTGCCAATTCCACAAGAACAGCCTTAGCGAAAGGCTTCTTGAAGGGAAAGATGTAACTCTGTGAGATGAATTCACAGAACACAGAGCAGTTTCTCAGAAAGCTTCTTTCCAGTTTTCAGCGGAAGATATTTCCTTTTTCACCATAGCCCTCTATAGGATTCCAAATATCCCTTTGCCAATTCCACAAGAACAGCCTTAGCGAAAGGCTTCTTGAAGGGAAAGATGTAACTCTGTGAGATGAATTAACAGAACACAGAGCAGTTTCTCAGAAAGCTTCTTTCCAGGTTTGAACGGAAGATATTTCCTTTTTCACCATAGCCCTCTAAGGGCTTCCAAATATCCCTTTGCCAATTCCAGAAGAACAGCCTTAGCGAAAGGCTTCTTGAAGGGAAACATGTAATTCTGTGAGATGAATTAACAGAACACAGAGCAGTTTCTCAAAAGCTTCTTTCCAGTTTTGAACGGAAGATATTTCCTTTTTCACCATAGCCCTCTAT